>NW_006400181.1:864338-865831 GCF_000299155.1 Elephantulus edwardii | reverse complement strand
GCCTTTAGTTCAGTGCAACTCTCACCAAATATGTCACCATAATTGCAAATCAGCTTGATGATATCTAACTACAAATCATGTTGTTGTTGTGTGCCATTGAGTCAGAACAGACCCATAGCTGATCCTCCATCTGGTTTCAAAAGCGCTAAATCACTCAGGAGGAGATTGCTTATCCTTTGCTTGTGGAAATTTGAACCATAACACAAGAGACTTAATACAATAATGGTGATTTTTAAATTCAGCTGGCGTAGACTCACGATTGCATTTTGTTTCTTAGGGACTTTTAAAAATGCTTTCCACTTACATTTGAACTTGCTTATGAGTAATCGAGAGGCGCAATGGTGGCCTAGTGGCAAGAAGTTGCGCTCGATCCTGAAAGCACGCAGTGCTAATCCACCAGCTGCTCTGCAGGAGACCGATGCGTAATCTCTTCTCGTGTGATTAACTGCCCCTGCAAACCCACCAGAGAGTCAGATATGAGTCAGTTCCGACTTTACTGTACACAGCAAGCTGAGTAATTGGTGATCTGTTCCACAGTCATCACCTGGACTGCTTTTGACTGCTGACATTAAGCTTCTACAATAATTTTTTTCTACAAACGTAGTCATTCTGATTTCATTGCAATCCATCAAGTGAGGTCATGTGTAAAGAGTCACTATAAGTGTATCTTTAAAAGGGTGTTTGATATTAATGAATCATTGAATGTGCAAAATTCAGTCATTTGATCTACAGCCTCTTTTCTGTCATCAAGCCCATAATTTCTGACTACTATTTCCTCTACTTTGTTTCCAACTTTCACATTCCATTTACCAATTATTATGATTATTATGGGCTTGTACAATTTGATGGGTGGAGGGGTGAGGGAAATTGACAGAATATGTTCTTGAAACCAATGTATTAAAATTTTATAAACTAGTAGAAAAATTAAAAATAAAAAAAAGAACAAGTTGGCCTGATTCAATCATGGTCTTTTCATTTACCTTCTATGCCTCTGAACTCTGGAGAGTGAAGAAAGATGACAAAATAAGAAATGATACCTTTGAGTTGTTGTTGTTGGAGGAGAGAACTGACTATCCCATTAACAGCTAAAAGAACAAATAAATAAATCTTGGAAAAAGTGTAGCCAGAAGTGTTCCTTAGAGGCAAGGAAGGTGAGGCTTCATCTCACGCACTTTGAGCATATTCTTAGGAGGAGCTATTCCTTGGAAAGGGGCATCATGCTTGGAATGGGGGAGAGTCAGGGAAACTGAGGAAGACCCTCAACCAGATGGACTGACACAATGACTGAAGCAATGGACTGTTATGAGCAGTTTTAAGTATAAGAAAAATATATTAATTTTCTGTAACATAAGATATCATAAGTTGGTGTTAATTTGCTTTAAAACTTTATGAAATATGTTTGCTGTGGAGAAATACTATGATGAATTGGATGCATAGAAATAAGAATACTTGTGAAAAAATATTCTAGCAGTTTAACATGCCTAAAGAGGCCT
>NW_006400181.1:856832-863013 GCF_000299155.1 Elephantulus edwardii | reverse complement strand
CCATCTAACATTAGCTATAATATCCCTAGTACCATGACCTCTTCTAAATCCAGCCTGCACATCTGGAAGTTCTCTGTTGACATATTGTTCCAAACATTTTTGGATAATTTTCAGCAGAATCTTGCTTGCATGTGCTACCAATGATATTGTTCGATAATTTCCACACTCTGTTGGATTACCTTTCTTTGGAATGGGAACAAATATCGATCTCTTCCAGTCAGTTGGTCAGTTGGCTGTCCTCTAGATTTCCTGGCACAACTTAGTGAGCACATCCAGGACAGCGACTGTTTGTTTCAATAAATCAATTGGTATACTGTCAACTCCTGGAGCCTTGTTTTTTGCCAGTTCCTTCATAGCAACTTGAACTTCCTCATTCATCATCATAGGTTCTTGCTCATATGTTATTTCATGACATTCCTCTGTATTAGCCCATTCCTTCTGATACAGTGACTCAGCATACTCCTTCCATCTTCTTTTCATACTTCCAGGATCATTCAACCTTCTACCCAAACTATCTTTATGTATTGCCACCTGTGGCTTGAATTTGTTTTTCAACTCCTTCAGCTTAAGAAACGCTGAGCGAGTCTGGCCCTTTTGATTTTCTGACTCCAGCTCTCTGCACATTTCATTATAGCATTTTGCTTTGTCGTCCCAGGCTGCTTTTTGAAATTTTCTGTTTTGCTCTTTGATTTCTTGGTTTCTTCCTTTAGCTTTGGCTTCTCGGCACTCTAATGCAGTATTCAGAGTCTCATCTCACATCAATTTTGGTCTTTTCTTCTTCTTTAGCCTTTGTAATGATCTTCTGCATTCTTCATGGACGATTTTCTTGACATCCTCCCAGAGCTCATTTGGTCTATGCTCATTGGTGCTCAAGGCCTCAAACCTGTTCCTGAGATGGTTTTTCAAATTCGAGTGGGACAGACTTAAGGTCAAATCTTGGTTCCTGTGGACTTGACTTAATTTTCCTCAATTTCAGCTTGAATTTGCATATGAGTAGTTGGTGGTCTGTCCCACAATCAGCACCCGGCCTGGTTTTCACTGCTGATATTGAGCTTTTCCAGTGAATCTTCCCACAAATGTAACCACTTTTATTCCTATGTATACCATCAGGTGAAATCCATGTGTATAGCCTGTGTTTATGTTTCTTATAAAAGGTATTTGCAATGAATAAATCATTGAATGTGCAGAACTCTATCATTCTATCTCCAGTCTCATTTCTCTCACTGAGCCCGTGTTTTCCAGCTATTGATCCTTCTTCCCTGTTCCCAACTTTTGCATTCCAGTCACCCATTATTATTAATGCATCTTGATTGCATGTTTGATCAATTCTGACTACAAAAGTTGGTAAAAATCTTCTATTTCCTCTCTTTTGGCTCTAGTTGTTGGTGCATGTATTTGAAGGATAGTGATATTCACTGGGCTTCCTTATATGTGTATGGATATTATCCTGTCACTCACCACACTGTATTTCACGATAGGTCTAGAAATGATTTTTTAATTATGAAACCAACCCCATTTTTCTCACCTTTTCATCCCCAGCATATTAAATCATATAATCATCTGATTCAAAATGTCCCATGCCAAGCCATCTCATTTCGTCAAAACCTAGTATGTCAGTATTTATGCATTCCATTTCTTTCTTAACAATGTCCAATTTTCCTACATTCATGCTTCTCACATTCCACGTTCCAATCATTAGTGTCTCCTTACAGCTGTTTCTCTTTCTCTGTGTTTCCATTTCTAAGATCTCAGTTTCAGTTGGCATGTCTGTTAGTCCAAATGATAATCTAAGTGTGCTCTATTGTACATAGGGTTTTTGAAGGCCTGTAATTTCAGCAGTGCATGGCCAATCCTTCTGCCTAGTCTGTCTCAATTTTTAAATATATATAATAGGGTCTGACAGACAAGCATTCTACAGAAAAGAGAAGATGAAAGACATTTACCAGTTAGAAAGGCCAATATTCAATGTTGCTGCCCACCCGGCTACATGTTTGGTTCGTTTTGGTTTGTTGTTTTTTTTTTAATCCACCCTTTCCCTACTCCACCACCAATGCTTCCTACTTTTGCTTACAACATTCAACACCCGTCTCCCATTGACCAGCCCCTGATTTGGTGTCCTAAGTCTCAAGCAATCAGGATTTCTCTGATTCTGACCATATCATGCTGCTGTCAGTCTCTTATTATGTGGTCAGTATGACTTCAATTTAAGAAATATGCTAATAACTTGCTATGTTTTAGGTCCACTGTCAACACGCTTGGCACCAGCAGCCAGGAAATAAAAAAATGTATTGTGATGGGAAAGTCTGCTGTTAGGGACCTCTCTAAAGTACTCAAGAGCAACGGTGTGTCTCTGGAGACTAAGGAGCATCTGCTGCAGGCCATGGTCTTTGCAATCATTTGTTATGCGTCAGAGAGTTGGACAATGACTAGGGAGGACAGAAGGAGAATTGATGCCTTTGAGTTATGGTGCTGGAAAAGAGTATTGAATGTACCATGGACTGCCAAGAAAATAAACAGATTCATCCTGGAGAGGGTTAAACCAGGCTACTCCTTGGAGGCAAGGATGCTGGGGCTTTGCCTGACATACTTTGGACATGTTGTAAGGAGAGAACGCTCCTTGGAGAGGGATATCATGCTTGGGAGGGTAGAGGGATGGCTCAGGAGGGGAAGACCCTCTATGAGGTGAATTGATTCAGTGCTGGGGTAATCAGGATGGGTGTGTCAGAGGCAGTTGATTGGCACAGGATAGAGCAGGGTTTAGGGCTGTTGTTCATAGGATCGCTATGAGTCGCAAGCAACTCGACGGCACATAACAACAACATGTTATAGGTTAGAAATAAAATAAGAAATGTTAGGAATCTGCTATGTGTAATAAATAAAATAAGAAATATGTTAAGAACTTTCTATGTTATATGTTAGAAATAAAATAAGAAACGTGTTGTTATTGTTGTTGTTGTTAAGTGCCGTCGAGTCATAGGCAACTCATAGCAACACTATGAAAGAAAGTCTTCAACAGTTGTGTGACTTTTATCCTTTCTCCACGTTCGTAGGGCTTTCCCGAGGCAAGCTATTTACAGAAGTGGATGCCACTCCTGCTTACAAGCTTGTTTTAGCCCGGGAGCGCCACCAAACACTGTCTGCCATGGGTAACCATTATCACATTTGACATGTCAGTGTCACAGTGAGAAATATGTTAGGAATTGATTATGTTATGTGGAAGAATAAAATAAGAAATATGTTAAGAACTTGCTATGTTTTATGTTAGAAATAAAATAAAAAATATGTTAGGAATTTGCTATTAGAAATTATATTAAGAATATTTGTGAAAACATACTCTTAATGGCTCTGAGGCCCCACTGACCACAACAGGTGTGGACCCTTGATAAGGAGATATGTCTGGTTACTGCCATGTTGCCAAGGAAGCACAACTAGTATTGAACATGATTGGTCAAACCCATATAGATGTCCTAGCATACCCCTCTTGCCTCACCATAATGTAAAGCAGGGAAGCAAGAGTAGATAAATTCTGGTTATGCCCAGCAAATCTCTCTCTGCACTTCACAATGAGTTGAACACTGAAGACCCAAAGGCTCTTTTCAGAGCCAAGAAATCTGGCCTACACTGATGGACATGAGCTACTGAGACAGTGGAGGATTCTGCCCACACTGACAGACCCTGGCTACACCAAACTGCTGAACTAGCTGAGAACTTCCCAACTGCACCAATGACCATGAGTGGCAAAAGGAGATGAGTTGGGATCCCAGGGTGAATGAGTGTTTTCCATTATTGATGAATCAATTTGTTGTGATGAATTTTTGAATCATAATGTAGATAAATTGCAATTATCTGTTTAATGCTTACTATGAATTGATGAATCAATGTTGTGATGATTTATGAATTGCAATGTAGATAAATTGCAATTGTTGCTGTGAGTTAATTAATCAATAAATTGTAATTGGTTTTTGGAATATGTCTATGAGTAGTAATTAATTAAAGCTCAAGGCTCATGACAATGGACTCAAGTATATCAGGAATGATGTTGATAGCACAAGATAGGATTGGGTTAAAAACTCTTGTTCAGAAGGTCTCTATGAGTTGCACTTGACAGCACCTAACAACAATAACAACAACCACCACCACCACCAAGAGGGAAATATCTCAAAAACAGAAGGTAATTCAGTGTGTGAAAACTAATCAGTATAATACATCAAATTAACATAATAAAAAAATTTCACATAATCATTTAAATGAATTTGACAAAATTCTTGTTAAAACATCCAAAAATTGAAAGGGCACACGTTCATCCTTATAAGGGTATATATGAAAAATGCACATATATAATATCACAGTTAATGATCAAAGGAAGTTTTGGTGGCATAGCTGCATTGCTAAACCAAATGACATCCTTCACTGGTAATTCAAAACCAAGAACAGCAGTAAGAGAGAATAATGGGTAACCTCTTCTCCTTTGATTCCTTTAAACCCTCTGACAACCTGATGGAGAGTCAGCTATGGGTCTGTTCCCATTCATCAGCTGTCAGAAAGAAAAGAAATGGAAAAAGACTGAAAGTTTCATCACAGTTTGGAACAAAACACGAATTTCTATTCTTAGCACTTCTGTTGAATATTTTACTGCAAAGTTTTACCCACACAATTAGGCATGGAGAAGAAATTAAAAACATACAAATAGAAAAGAGGTAAAATTTTATCCAATACAATAAAAACAAAAAGCAAACTATCACTCACTGCTGCCATGTAAAAGCTATGTCTGGTTTCTAAGAATACATTTTCTTGGGAGGAAACTGCTCATCTTTCTCTTGAGAAACAACTGGTGGATTCAAACCACCACCCTATGACATGACATATAACACACTATGGCATAAGGGTTCCTTTCAAAATGAAATTATTGTATTTTGTATTTATGAGTCCTTTTGTCCTGATCTTTGGAAAATAATTTGAGGGTCTCTTCCCAAACCTTTAAGGTTGTCTTTGGACTCACTTTTAAAATTAAAAAGTTTGCTACTTTTGTCAAGGTTAATTGTTATGTCCTGGGTAAGATAGAAAAATTTGATTTTGATGTTTTTGTTTGGTTCTGTGCACCATTCTGATCTGTGATTTTTATTTATCTTTTGGGCACACTTCATCAATACAACAAATACATATCTGTACTCTACCATGAGAATGAAGTGAGGGAATATTGGTCAGTTTGTGTCCAAACCTGGTCAGCATGTGACTGTTGTATGCATAGGTAGCAAACTTCTCAGAAAGTTTTAGAAACGTAAAGCAATATGAAAAGAAGCAGCAGGTTGAAACATGAGGAAAGAGGAAGAGAAGCAGAGAGAAAAAGGAATCAAGGAACCTCCTAAACCAGCTGTGTCAGGAGTTAAAGGGTAAAATAACTAACTAACTAACTAACTAACTAACTAACTAACTAACTAACAACAGGCTTGGAAAGGGCCGTGTAGTAGAATCAGAAGCAACAAAAGTCTGATCAAAAAGGAGGAGTGTATCCATAGAATCTGGAGAGGAGTCTTTTGCTAAAAGGAGCTGAGACAGTTTTATTCAACTGAATAAGGAGATATTGCCTGCATTCATTCTGGTCCTAATCACATGCTGTTATCTGTTAATCTTCATTCTAAATTGTACCCAGTTACCTTCTTAAGTAATCAGTTTAAATGTAGTCTGTGAATTCTTCTTGGCAGTTACAACTGATTATCAAACTCAGAAGACAAAGAGTGCTACAGAAGGAAAAATTGGTGTCAGAATAGGTAAAACATTTGGAGTATTGAAGAACGTCCAATCATTATCTATTGAAAATCAGCATTGGACTGATTCTAGTCACTATATTCTCTGAAGTCTAAAGGATGTTGATACTGTCCTTACACTATTCCTTTCAGGATTAGGTGGAATAAACTCTAAAAGTTTCACAAAAGAGGTATCAAAGTTTTAAAATGAGCTCAATAAAATTCAGGAAACTAGGGGGAAATCTCATTTATTTATATAAACTAAGACAATTTGAAAAATGAAATAAGAAAATAATTTACTAATAATAACATTGTTGTTGCTGTTGTTGTTGTTATGTGCCTTCGAGTCATTTCCGACTCATAGCGACCCTATGCACAACAGCCCTAAACCCTGCTCTATCCTGCACCAACCGCACCACCTCTGACACACCCATCCC
>NW_006400181.1:854657-855479 GCF_000299155.1 Elephantulus edwardii | reverse complement strand
AGACATTTAAAGCTTAAACATTGGAAACGATAAAATATTATTAACATTACAGAAAATATAAATAAACAGAAACATAATCTGTTTACATTGTTGGGAATATTTAATAATGTCAAAAAATGATGCTACTCCATATTGTGAGCAACAGATACAATTCAGTACATATTACAGATCAGTTGCCTTTTTTTTAACAAATGAAAAAGCTAATTCTAAAATTTGAATGAAATGTCAAGAAATAAAACATAAATAATTTTGAAACAGAAAGAAGTTAGGTATCAAATTTACCATTCTCACAAACTACAATAACCAAGATGGTATGGTGCTGTTATAAACACAGGGAATATAGGGCCAATGGTAAAGAATTGCGAATAAAAAAATAAACCTCTACATCTTTGGAAAATTTACTTTAAACAACAATTCGAGAAAGAATATTAGAAGAAGACAGACATCTCACTGCAACAAATGATTCTGGAACTTTAATTCTTAATTTACCATTTAAAAAGTCCACCCAAACTGTATTAAATACTTTCAAGTTATCAAGAAAAGTATAAAACTCTTTGAAGGGGACATAGGAGTCAATTGGTGAAAACTTAGGGAACTAAAAGTTTTTTTAATGTAATCACAAACCACAAAAGAAACATACATCATTAGATAGACTCTACCAAATTTTAAAATGTCATGCATCCAAGGACACTATATAATAATTAAAAAGACAGTCCAAAGGATGAGAGAAAATTTTTCAAATTACATAGTTGATAAGGATCATATATATGCATAGATACATGTTAATATATAGATATATGTATGTATGTGTGTATATATATA
>NW_006400181.1:850215-850825 GCF_000299155.1 Elephantulus edwardii | reverse complement strand
CACTTGGCCAACTGACTGGAAGAGACCTATATTTGTTCCTATTCCAAAGAAGGGTGACTCACCTGAGTGTGGAAACTACAGAACAATAGCATTGATTTCACACACAAGCAAGATTCTACTGAAGATTATCCAAAAACTACTGGAACAGTACATCAACAGAGAACTGCCAGAAGTCCAGGCTGGGTTTAGAAGGGGCCATGATACTTCGGGATATTGTAGCCGATATTAGATGGATCTCAGCTGAAAACAGAGAATACCAGAAGAATGTCTATCTGTGTTTCATTGATTATGCAAAGGCATTTGACTGCGAGGATCATAACAAGCTGTGGCTGACTCTGAGAAGAATGGGAATCCCAGAATATTTAATCGTGCTAATGCGAAACCTATGCTTGAACCAAGAGGTAGTCGTCAGAACAGAGCAGGGCAACACTGAATTGTTCAAAATTGGGAAGGGTGTGCGCCAGGGATGTGTCCTAACTCCATACCTTTTCAATATGTATGCAGAGCAGATTATCCGAGAGGCTGGGCTCTATGAGGAGAAGCATGGCCTTAGGATTGGTGGACGATCTATCAACAATCTGTGATATGCAGATGACACAACCCTGCTCCC
>NW_006400181.1:841510-850115 GCF_000299155.1 Elephantulus edwardii | reverse complement strand
TTGTGTTGTTGTTAGGTGCCATTGAGTCAAGTATGACTCATAGCAACCCTATGAACAAAAGATCTGAACCCTGTTCTAGCCTGTGCCATCCTCACACTTCTTGATTCACAAGAGCCCGTTGTGGCAGTCACTATGCAAATCTGCTCGGATGAGGGTCTTCTTCTCCTTTGCTGACCCTCCACCCTTCCTAGCATCATGCCCTTCTCTAAGGAATAGTCCCTCCTAGCATCACACCCAAAGTATGTGAAGCGAAGCCTCATCATTCTTGCCTCCAAAGAACATTCCAGCAGCATGCACCCTCTCCAAGATGTATGTTTGTTCTTTTGGCTGTCCCTGGGATATTCAGTGTTCTTCTCTAACACCAAAGCTTAAAGGCATAAATTCTTCTGTCATCTTTATTCATTGTCCAGCTCTCAGATGCATATATGTATACATGTATAAATATTTACAGATTGTTGTGATTTTGTATTATTATAGTTTGAAGCACTTACTATAGAATATAGAAAACCATAGCCTTCTATAGAATTACAGTTTAGTAGTAAAATAAAATTCCTCATCATCAGTTCAATGGGCAATATTATGATACATGGAGAAAAGATTGAAGCTGTCAACTATTTCATTTTTCTTGAATCCACAATTAATACTTACTGTAGTAGCAGTCAAGAAATTAAAAGACATATTGCATAGGTAATATATGCTATCAGTGAGCTCTTCAAAGTGCTAAAGAGTATTGATGCCAGTTTAAAGGTGTGCTCCATTGTTGTTCTTGTTGTTATGTGCCATCGAGTCACTTAATACTCATAGCGACCCTATGTACAAGAGCCTATGTACGTTTACACCGTTCTATCCTGTGCCAACCTTACCGTCTCTGACAAACTCATTCCCACCACTCCAGTCACAGAATCAATCCATCTCATTGAAGGTTTTCCTCTCTTGTGCTGTCCGTCCACTCTGCCAAACATGATGTCCGTCACCAAGGACTAGTCCCTCCTTGCAACATGCCCAAAGTATGTCAGATGAAGCTTCAGAATCCTTGACTCCAAGGAGCATTCCGGCTTCACCTTCTCCAGGACAAACCTGTTTGTTCTCCTAGCAGTCTGTGGTATATTCAACACACTTCTCCAGCACCACAGCTCAAAGGCATCAATTCTCTTTCTATCATCCCTATTCATGCGCCATTAGTACCAATGTATTGTTCAATTGTTTCTCATGTATCTGAAAGCTAGGCAATGGATAACAGGAAAAATCAATATCTTTGAATTGAAGTCTTGGAGAGGAGTAAGGAATATCCCATAGACTACTAAAAGACCAAACAAGTCAGCCTCAGAGGAAGTTCAGCCAGGCTGTTCCTTAGAAATAAAAATAATGGGACTTCATCTCCCATGTTTGGGTCTCTTGTTGGGCACGTCAGGAAGGACTGTTGACATGAACTGTTAAGTCAAACTCTGACTCATGGCTCATCTTCCAGAAGATTTTCAGAGACAGTAAATCACATATCAGGAGTTTGTCTATCTTTATCTTTCTCCCTTGGAGCAGCTGGTGGATTCAAACCTTGAACTTTTAGGTTGACATTGCAGCTCCTTATCACTAGGCCATCAGAGCTCTTACAGGGAGGTCTAATCCTTGGCAAAAGACATCACGCTGGAGAAGGTGGAGGGTCTGAGAAAGAGAGGAAGACGTTTTACAAGATGATTTGACATAGTGACTATAGCAATAATCATTATGTCAAGAATATTAGAGATTGTGACGATGTTGCAAGATAGACGTTGTTTCTTTTTTTTATTTTTTTTTCAGACGTTGTTTCTTATGTGTTGTTCATAGGCTTGCTATAATCATAGTCCATTTGACAGTACCTGACAACAATAACGTGGAAAGTAGTTTCCAATTCTTAAGCAAACTAAGCACAGAAATAGCACTGTATCTAGGAAAAGTCACCCCTATAAAATTGAAAACAAAATTTCAAACACAAATTATGTACAAATAAGAAATCAATATACTTTAAAAAAATGTGGAAACTCCCCACATTCATTTATTGTTGAATAGATAAGTGGAGTAGAATACAAACCTTGTGGGAGAATATTATTAATCATAAAAAGGAGTGGATACTGGGAGTAATGATGTATTTTGATGTGTGCAACACTGTGGATAAACCTCTCTAACATGGCTAGTTGCATGATTGTGTGTGTATATATGGACTGTCTCATAAAAGTTCCTTGACAGGAGAAAACCAAGTAGCAGTCTGCTTCTATCAATATTTAAATGTCTGAAAATTCTGTGAGGCAATTTTATTGAGCCATATGATAGAGTAAAAAAAAAAAAATCTATGAATAGCACCTTTTCTGACAAGCCCATGATGCTCAGAGGATAGAATTATCCAGCAAATTCTGGGGCTTTTGGTTACTTCCAAAGACTTCTCCAGAATGTGAAAATTCACTTTTAGAGACAGAAGCTTTAAAACATTGACCATTAATTTTTTTTTGATCTACTATTATAGCTCTCTAGCAATCAATATAGGAGGTCTAGGAACAGTTTAATATAGAAAAAAAAATAGCCCCATCGGTAACATGGACCAATAGAAAAACTACATTATATTCTAAAATGGAAATCAGGCCACCTGTTGACATAGATGTGCTTCATATCATATTCAGCTTTCTTGAGAATCAAGATTCAGGTGGAGAAAGGGAACTCCCACATATGTACTTAAACTTGTCTTTTCAGAATGTCTAACCTGTTACTCCAAGAAAGTAATTTACTCCTGATATAATAAGCCAAGGTCCATGGGCCTTTCTACAAATGTTTTTTATGGAGCCATGCACCTCAAGGAAAAAAATGGGCTTTTTTGCTATGTTCACACAATCAGAACAAGATTCATCACGGGTGGAGTGATACATGAAAAACTTTCTCCCTATTTTCTGCCTCTGGAAGTATAGACCAGACTCTGTACAGATCAGAATTTGTAGGTTTCAGTGAATTCTTCTAAACTGAAGTCTCAGGTTTTCTGGAGAGAGTGTTTGAATTTTCAGTCTACAAGAAATGATTTAGGTTCACTACATCACTTAATAAAGTTTTATTTTGAAGTTGAATTTTCTGAATATTCTATGGATAAATGTGCCTAATGTGCCGCTCACATCAGGTAATTAATTTATTCCCGTGAGAGTAAAACAAGGTCCCTAGGCTTTTATGGAAATTTCTTTATATAAATCTTTGTAGTGCAAGAAAGTTACTTATTTCAAGACAGGGTCAATTTGAAGATGGCATTGTAACTGATTATGCCAGTTATCATTAAGCTCATCTCTTAAGACCTTGAAGGTAAGGCTACCAAAAGTAACGACTTTTGTTTAAGATTATTGTTATTTGTGTAGACAAATTATGGTTTTCAGCTCTTTCCAAAAACAATAATACTTTTTCCTAACTCCAGGCATTCAAAGCATATGTATAATGATCACTGACATCATTTGATAGATATGATTGACGCTTAAAGAGATTTAAAAATTTATAAATACACTAACCAGCAGCCAGGAACTATTGCTTTAGGGAAGTCTGCTGTCAGAGACCTACGATGAGCCTGATATAGGCCATGATCTTGCAGTCATTTGCTATGCATCAGAGAGCTAGACAATAACTAGGGACGACAGAAGGAGAATTGATGCCTTTGAGCTCTGGTGCTGGAGAAGAGTATTGAATATACCATGGACTGCCAGGAGAACAAACAGGTTCTTCCTAGAGAGGGTGAGTCCAGACTGCTTCTTGGAGGTGAAAATTCTGAACCTTTGTCTGACATACTTTGTACATGTTGCAAGGAGGGAGCAGTCCTTGGAGAGGAACATCATGCTTGGGAGGGTGGAGGGACAGTGCAGGAGAGGCAGCACCTTGATGAGATGGATTGTTTCAATGACTGGGGTAATGGAGATAAGTGTGTCGGAGACAATAAGATTGGCAGAGACCAACAGAGCAGGGTTTAGGGCTGTTGTATGTAGCACCACTATGTGTTGCAGGTGACTCAATGACACATAATAACAGCAAAAACAACCCTAAATATTAGGTAATATTCTTATGCCAATAAAGAAATACTTTCAATCATCAAGACTAATCATAGTGATCATGAGAATATGATTTAAATGCACATGACACGTAAAACTCACAAATATGGATAGAACCTTGCTGGGAACAAATTTCGAAGGATTAGATAAACTGCTGTCTTCTTTAGATGTGAGAAGAGATGATTTCTTGTATTCCTTCCAGCATTAACATTTTTATATAAATATCAATATTCTTCTGTCTTAATTGCACATGCAGTCATAAATACAGAATAAAGAAATTGCTCTGTGTGTCCTCAGGTCTGTAACTGGGTATGTTTAAATGCACTCTCTAAATCAATTGGCCTAACAACCAGAAAGGTGGGTATTTTTAGTCCTTTTGTAAATGAGAAAATAAGAATATAAAGTTCCTGGAAATGAAATCCAGATAAAAGATTTGGAAAGAGGAGATGCTAGATTCAGTCTTCCTGCTTCTAATATTAAAATACTTAGTCAAGACTCAGATTCACAGAAACTTTTTCTGGAGAATTGAATATAGTAAAGCAAGGGCTGAAGGATCATCGGTGGTAGAATGGTAATGTGCTCAACTTCAAACCAAAAGTTTATCTTGATCAAAGCCACCAGACACTCAAAGGCAAAATTTAGCTTGAAATCTACACCCTTAAAAACATTTAGAAATTATTAATGACGATAACTGAACAACATAACAGATAAAAGCTAATGTCTCAGAAGAGTGCCTTATGAAAAATATTGAAGTGGCAAAAGTTATGTATATCCTGATCAAAATGATAAAAATGAGCCCCAGAACCTTAAATTAACCCTAAAAAAAGCCACAAAGTCACAAACTAAAAAGTTATAAGATTTTTATTGCTTATTGGAATTAAAAAGTTGAACAAGTTCAATGCTGTACTATTAAATACTATTTTCTTTGCAGATAATGTAATTGAACGGTCACATGAAATACATGGAGAATAGTAACAATGTAACAGAATTCATTCTACTGGGGCTCACGGAAAATCCAAAGATGCAGAACATCGTATTTGCAGTGTTTTTTGTCATCTACATTGTCACCATAGCAGGCAACGTGCTCATTGTGGTCACTGTCACTTCCAGCCCACTGTCAGCATCTCCCATGTACTTCTTCTTGGCCTATCTCTCCTTCATTGATGCTTGTTATTCCTCTGTCACTACCCCTAAGCTTATTGTAGATTCAATCCATGAAAAGAAGACCATATCATTTATTGGATGCATGACCCAAATCTTTGGAGAGCATTTCTTTGGAGGTTCTGAAGTCATCCTTCTGACGGTGATGGCCTATGACCGCTACGTGGCCATCTGCAAACCCCTGCACTACTCAACCATCATGAGCCGGAAAGTGTGTGTTCTCCTGCTGGGAGTCTCATGGATGGGAGGCTTCCTTCATGCAACCATACAGATATTTTTCACCGTCCGATTACCCTTCTGTGGCCCTAACATCATAGATCACTTTATGTGTGATCTGAACCCTTTGCTCATTCTCACCTGCACTGATAACCACACTATTGGACTTTTTGTGGCTGCCAATAGCGGGTTTATCTGCTTGTTAATCTTTTCCCTCTTATTGGTCTCTTATGGGGTCATCCTGTATTCCCTAAGGACTCACAGCTTGGAAGGAAGACGCAAAGCCCTCTCCACTTGTGTGACTCACATCACAGTGGTCGTCTTACTGTTTGTGCCCTGCATGTTTGTGTACATGAGACCTGCGGCCACTTTACCTGTTGACAAAGCGGTTGCTGTATTTTACGCCATTATAACTCCTATGTTAAATCCCTTAATCTATACCTTGAGAAATGCCCAGATGAAAGATGCCATTAGGAAACTATGCAGTAGGAAAGTGATTTCAGATGACAAATAAATGCCGGTGGATTCTAAGAAAGGTTTAGTTAATAAAAGTGTCATCATATACAACATAACCAAGGATCACTGAAAAAAATTCTTAGGGAATAAAGATTAAAAACATTGATCATTATTATTCTTCATTGATTTTGGTTTAGGACAGTAAAGGTGGATTCAAGAAGAAAAACAAACAAACAAAAAATAAACAACCACACACCAAAACCAAACTCTAACCCAGGAGCATTTTTTTCTCATCCTAGAAAATGTTATCGTATTCTGACTTGATTGTACTAGCATGATCTATATAAACGGAGGCATAGAATGCATAGAATAAAATACATAATAAAAATTTATGGATATTGAGCAATAACCTTTATGACAAGTAAGAAGCTAGCACTATCATCACCTTATTTTACAGGTAAGGAATTGAGAGAATCAGAAGATACTAAGGCGGTTTCACTGAAGATCTAATAACTATAATCAATTTCATTAAGATTATAACCTAAATTACATGATCAGCATATACCACAAATTATGGTTATTTGTCCCAGAAATATTCTGATAGATAAGTATTATTTGTCGTTGTTGTTGTTATGTGCTGTCGAGTTGCCTGCAACTCATAGCGACCCTATGTACCGACCATTTAAAGTGTAAGTGGTAGGGGATGAAGCTTAGGTAAGGTTTCCTATACTTCTGGATTTCAGAACCATTTTTCATTCCTCACTTCCTCTTAGACTAATAACCTACCAGGAAATTATTAGCTCAACCAAAAGAATAAATTAGAGACTTTTATTTGCTAAAGTTATCCTACCTACAGTACTTGTCTCCGAAATGCAATGCTTTCTATGTGTGACACACTGTGTTCACAATCAATTCCGGATAAATATTCACACTTCTAAAGGTAGAGAAAGAAATTGAAATGTAGAGGAAAAAGTAATAAAAGGTACAAGAGAATTCTTCCCTTAATCTTGTTCAGACCATCAGGGGAATCCCAGTTAGACTTCTGGAGACATTCAGATGTTGCTTTTTCTATTGCATACACTTAAAAATAAGAAGGAAACACAACTATGGTTGTTGCTGTCTGCACAAATCCTTAACCTTGCTATTTTCCTTACTTTCAACTAGGTGTTACTACTTTTTAAATGTAGATTGTGTATGCTGTTTTTCTCTGTTCCTTAATTTTTTGGTCATGTTTCATTACTAAAGCCTGCTTTTTTTTTAAAAAAAAAAATTACTGTCATTACAAAGCAATTAAAACATCAAAAATGTACTAGATTTCTTATTTTATGTACTTATTAACCAATGCTCATTTTTTTTAGTCCATGGGGTATATTGTGCCTAGTAATAGTTGCTGTTGAATTCAAGTTTAAATACAAAATAACCAGGTCCTGCTTACAACATTTTAGAAGTCTGCCTGGGAAGAGTAGAATGGTACAATGCAAGGATACTAATGCCTAGGTGGGGGAGGCACCATGAACCCTGACAACAGGTATGGCTGGCTTAGATTCACGGTGATGCTATGGACAACAGAACAAAATACTGACCCTTTGACATCATCCTCACAACATGTGCCGTGGGTAAGCCCATTGCCGCAGTTACGGCACCAATCTCATTGAGGGGTGTACTCTTTTTTGCTGACCCTCTATTTTAGTAAGCATGGTGTTTCCTATGGGGACTTTCACTTCTTAATAACACGCCCCAAACAGAGAGACAAACTTGTACTATCCTTCTTCTAAGGAGTAATTTTGACTGCACTGCTTATAAGATAGATTTGTTTATTGACAATCCTGAGATAGTATTTTTCACCAATAAACAATAAAAAGGTATCAATTCCTCTTTGGTCTTTCTTATCAAATTTTCCAACTTTAACATGCATTATTTTAATATAATTAAAAATACCATGACTTGAGTCAGGCATACCTTAGTTCTCAAAGTGACAGGCTTTAAAGAGAATATTTGCTCAGGTATTTAATTGTTTCCCCTGCCTCAGTCCGCAACCCCCACTGCCAGCTCTGAATTTTGGGGCCCTTGGGCCCTTCGGACCTCAGGCCAGGACTTAAAGGAAAAAAAAAAAAACCAAACAAAAACAAAAAACAAAACAAAACAAAAACCCACATAAAAGAACAAAATCACCAAATTTATAGCAGTTTTCAACCTCACTTGAAAGAGTTGTCCAATATTGAAGATTTGGTTTCTTTAGGCTACAAACTGCTGTTTGGCCCGACCACATAGGTCCCACCAACTTAACAAAAGGGAGGTACTGGAAATCTTGGCAGAGAAGTAGTGACATCAAACGAAGAACAAACTATCACCTTAGTTTTCAAAAACTCTTCCACTTCAATGTCTTGAAAGAAGCAGGGTACCTCACTCACCATGCAAGACCAAAACAAGATATCTTCCCTCCAAAATGACACAGTAGCAATGGATTTCATGAAGCCGGAAAGTCTGATGGAACTTTCTGATGCAGAATTTTAAAAAAAGATGACTGAATGATTTCAAAGGATGAAAAACAAACTTGAAGAATTACAGGACAATACAGTCAAAAATAAATCGTGACCCAACTGAGTGTGGAAACTACAGAACAGTGTCATTGATTTCCATGCAAGCAAGATTCTACTGAAGATCATCCAAAAACGATTAGAACAGCACATCAGCAGAGAACTGCTAGAAGTCCAGGCTGGGTTTAGAAGGGG
>NW_006400181.1:820435-833430 GCF_000299155.1 Elephantulus edwardii | reverse complement strand
GAGCGTGTCAGAGGCAATGCGATTGGCACAGGATAGAGCAGGGTTTAGGGCTGTTGTACATAGGGTCACTATGAGTCTCAAACGACTTGATGGCACATAACAACAACAACAACAACAATATATAGAACATAGTTTTTCTTGATTTCTTGCCTCATGTGACCATGGTCATTGCTTCTGGATTTAAATAAAAGATGATCTTTAACAACTCTAATAATTTCCTCTGTTTATCATGATGGTGCTTATTGACTCTTTTGTCAATATTATTATTATTATTATTTTAATGTTAAGGGTAATCTATACCAATGGCTATAGTCTTTAAAGTTCTTGGAAGGAAAAACAAACTGAGGGTTGGGGGTCAGAATATGTGTCTTA
Organism: Elephantulus edwardii; assembly: GCF_000299155.1. Taxonomy (NCBI): domain Eukaryota; kingdom Metazoa; phylum Chordata; class Mammalia; order Macroscelidea; family Macroscelididae; genus Elephantulus; species Elephantulus edwardii. The sequence goes on along the minus strand of NW_006400181.1, from coordinate 833,058 downwards.
GTAAAAAATTAGTGGTGATGAAAGTGAAAGTTTAACAGAAGCCAGTAGGGAAGTAAACATGAGGTTGATCCAGAATATATAGAAGACAGAATACGTAAGGCAGGATATGGGAAAGAGGATGCCGCAGACTTTATAATGGAAAAATTCAATATGTCTCTGAATTCATCTAACCATTGAACTAATTAATGTAATCATGGAATGTATTTTTTTCACTTTTTTACTTCATTCACACTGTGTTTCATATGGTCAGCCCCATATTATATCTTATAAAATTAATCACCATTGATCAGTGCCCACTTTTACACATTTTTTTTAGAATCCCAGTGGATTCCTTCACTCCTTCCCTCCATCCACCAGACTTTATAACTCTGTGATTTTCCCCCATCCCCCCCATAACCCTCCTATACTCTCCCCTTTCCTCTTTGTACATTTATACACATCTTACTAGTTATGCTTCTGTTTTTACAATAATGAATTTTTTTATGCTACAATTTATTTTCCAAATCAGTGTTGAACACTTAAGATGCAGAAGTATGAAATACAATGTTGGAGACAACAGCAACAATAGTGGCCAGTTACTGAACTGATCAAGGTACAAAAGGCATTCATCTTATCACAAGGAAGACTCAGTACTGTAGCACAATTTAAATGCCAGAGTTTCTGTGGCTCCATACTGAAGCTGGACTCCAGTTGAATCTAGATTTGGGTATAGATTTTGTATAGTTTAGCCTTCTGCAATTATCATTCTCTCAATGTTAGCCATAGTTTGTTATAATCCACATAAACAATAACACACATATAGACGTTGTTCTCATAGTCTCTGCTATCAGCAGGGATCCACCTAACAGCAGCAACAATGCAAAAGTCTCTTCTGAAGCCTATTTGAACTTATGGCAGTTGTCTGTCTATGTACCGTTCTTTACGGTTTTGGATGTTCTGTAGCAATATTTTGTGTGTATGTGATATATTGCTAATGTGAATTATGATTATTCAGTAATTTCTACATTCGAGTGGAATGCCTTTTTGGGGAATTAGAACGAATATGAATCTCTTCCAGTCATTAGATTTTTCCTATCATTATCTCAGTACTGCAACTCGAGGCTTGAATTCATTTTTCAGTTATTTCAGCTTGAGAAATGTCAAGTGAGTTCTGACTTATTCTCCAGGTCCAGCTTTTTGCACATTCTAATACTTGGGCATCACAGAGCTTCCCTTTGAAATCTTCCTTTCATTTCTTTTATTTAGGCATATTTTCCCTTTGTTTTGGCTTCTTGATGCTGTAGTGCAGTTTTCAGAGTCTTTTCTTACAACCATTTTTATCTTTCCCCCAGTCTGTTTTTATAATGACCTTTGGCTTTCTTCATGGGTGATATCTTTGATGCCATCCCATAATTCATCTAGTTTTTTTTAATCCTTAGTGTTCAATGCCTTAAACCTATTCTTGAGATGATTCTTAAATACAGTTGGAATTGACCAATAGTTGTATTTTGGTTTTTAAAGACTTTTTGCATTTTCTTCAACTTTAATTTGAACTTGCATATAAGCATTTTATAGAAATAAAATAATTTTAGAAATATTTTTAATTTGTAAGTGAAATAGGCTGATACAAGATGAAGATTTTAGAAAGAGAATAGTCTTGGATAAAAAGAAGATGGTAGGATGTATAAGAGAACTGAGAATGTTGAGTAAAGAGATGAGAATGCTTTTGAAAATGTTCAGTGACATTAGAAATAGGAATAACACAGTAAGCAATTGACTTTATGGCATTGATAGTAAAAACCAATATTGTAACAACTATGAGATATCATCTCACCCCATTAAGGACAGCAAAATTTAACAGAACAGCAAATATCAAATGCTGGCGAGGCTGTGGAGAAATCAGAACTCTTATTCATTGTTGGTGGGAGTGTAAAATGGTGCAACCACTATGGAAGCCTGTATGATGCTTTCTCAAAAAGTTGCAAATAGCAATACCATTTGACCCAGCAATTCCACCACTGGGAATATACCCCAAAGAAATCATAATGGCTACCCAAGCAGATATATGCACACCCATATTTATTGTGGCTTTGCTCGCAATAACAAACAGCTGGAAACAACCCAAGTGCCCATCAACAAATGAATGCATAGAGAACCTCTGGCATACTCACACAATGGAATACTATGCAGCAATGAAAACAAGGAACTCACGAAAAGTTATTAAAAATGGATGACCCTGGAGAATATTATGCTGAGTTAAATATCTCAGTCACAAAAGGACAAATATTGCATAGGGCCACTGTTATAAAATGGGACTGACATCAGCCTTGAGAGAAGACAGAAAAGGAGGGGAGGAATGATGTATATTGCATTGAAACAAATGAGGGGGAGAACTGATAAAAAGGGATATATGAATGGGTATTCTTGTCATTACAGAAGTACAGAGTGAAGGCTACATAGTGGAGTGGACTTTGGGGGAGGGATTGCATAACAATGAAAGATTTTTTCTTTTTCTTTTCAAGGAGAAGAGTGAATTGGGAGGAGGGAGTGTCAGGGAGGAAAGTGCAACAGTGAATGACTGGAAACCCTAAGTCTCTGTAAATTTTCATTAAAATTTGTGAAATTAACCCCCCCCAATATTGTATTGAATAACTATAACATCATGATTATATACATGCAAATGAAAGCCATAGAGGCATTGATTATCACTTGGGTTGTTTTTGTAATTGTTAGTTGTCATCTAGTACTCGTTCTAACCTTATTTACAAAGGAATTATAAAAAAATGTGCACTGTTTTTACCTGTGTCATTCTCACTATTAGTTTCTATCATTATAGATATGGTTCTAATCCATTTTACCAAACTTTCCCTTGTCTCTTATGAATTTCACTTCCCCAAACATCATGTCCTCTTCCAGCTAGAGATACATCCTGATGATAGATCTAAAGATTATGATGTATCAAAAGCATTCAGATGGTGCTCTGCTGTGTTCAATGGAGCTTTGACAGCAGTATTTGCAAGCATATCACTTGCCTTTCTCCCTAGCCCATTTTTTATGTCGAAACTCTATTGAACCCTGCTTATCCTATATAATAATGCTGGTATTTAAAATACCTTTTGCACAGAGATCAATTTCAAAGGCATATACAAGACAAAACAATATGATAAAGTTATAAATTGGGTGACAGATCAAATGAAGAATATTTAAACTTGAGTAAGATTTGAAAGTATATTTTCACCTTAAATAATTTGCAGATATTCCCATGGACACTAGTGCTTTAAATGACAGGAGTTTAATAACACTTGCTTAAATTCACTTTCTCTCTAGATTTTATTGCATAGTTTTCCCTTCCAGTGAAAAAATAATGTTGCTTAAACTGTATGTCAAATCTGTTCAGTTTGGATTAAAATGATCTTTAGTCACCTTTCAATATGGATTGAAGCTCAACATCAAGAAGATGAAGACAAAGATTCTCATCACTGGGCCAATTGGGAGTACCATAATAGATGGAGAAGAGATTGAGGTTGTTAACAATTACAGTTCACTCAACTCCACAATCAACACTCTGAACACCAGCATTCAGGAAATCAAAAGATTAACTGCACCAGGAAAATCTGCTGTTAGGGCCTCTCCAGAGTACTGAAAAACAACGATGTCAGTCTAGAGACTAAGGTGCACCTAATCCAGACCATGGTCTTTACAATTATTTGCTATGCATCAGAGAGCTGGACAATGACTAAGGATGACAATAGAAGAATTGATGTTTTTGACTTGTGGTGCAGAAGAAGAGTCTTGAATATACCATGGACTTCAAGAAAACAAGTAGATTTGTCTTGGAGAGGCTGAAGTCAAGTTTCTTTTGGAGAGGCTAGGATTTTGAAGCTCCATCTCACCTATTTTGGGCACATGGTCAGGAGAGACCAGTCCTTGGAGAAGGACATCATTCTTAGAAGGGTGGAGGGACAGCAAAAGCGAGGAAGTCCCAGGATGAGATGGATACAGTAACTGGGGCAATGGGAGTTGGTGTGTAGGAATTATTGAGCCTGGTTCTAGACAGGGCCGGATTCAGATCCACTGTACATAGGCTCCCTGTGGGTTGCAGGTGATTCAACGGCACATAACAACAACAGTGCCAATGTGACTAGAACAATGAACTCAGGGGCATAAAAATGGGAACAAATTTAAATGAATGTCGTGCAAGATCAGAGAATGTTTATTCCATGTATGTAACTAAATAACCAAATAACAATAATAGTAATAATAAAATAATTTCCATCTAGTGGATTCTGATTCATAGTGACTCTCCAATGGACTTTTGAGAGGAGACTGCCTATTTTTTTTTCTGGGAGCTACTGATGGATTAAAGTCCTTGAGGCAGTGCAGTCTTTAATTCAGTGCAACTCTGTACAAATCAGGCCACCATAGTTCACAACCAACTCTATGACACCTAACAACAACAACAACAACAACAACAACAAAGCATACGTCTCTGCTGTACTTGAGCCCATTATGACAGTCATATGTCAATCAATCCCACTGAGGGTCTTTCCCTCCATTACTTGCCTTCTATCTGCCCAAGTATCATGCTCTTTTCTAAATATTGGTTCCTCTACCAAACATTGCCATCACAACTTTATGGCACATAACAACAACTAAACATTGGGTCTATTAAAAATATCCAAAAGGTAGAAATCATCCAAATGTCCTTTAATTTTGAAAAGTTAAAAAAAAAGAAAGGTATTACACCCACATTGGAAAATACTGTTATTAAAAGGAATGGAATACTTGGGAATATATGCTAAGCTGTTTTTGAAACTCAACATGAAGAAAACAAAAATTCTCACCACTAGGCCAATGGCAGCATCATGATAGATGGGAAGAAACTGAAATTATTGAGAGCTTTAGTTTGCTTGGCTTCACAATCATCACTGTTGGTACCAGCAATTGTTAATTGCATTGGGAAATTCTGCTGTCTGGGACCTCTCCAAAGTATTGAAGAGCTGTGATGTAAGTCTGGAGACTAAGGTGCCCCTGATCCAGGCCATGATCTTTGCAATTACTTGTTATGCAACAGAGAGCTAGACAATGACTAGGAATGATAGAAGGAGAGATGATGCCTTTGAGCTGTGTTGCTGGAGAAGAGTGCTGAATATATCATTGAGTGGTAGGAGAACAAACAAGCTCATCCTAGAGAGAGTGAGACCAGGCTACTTCTCCTTGGAGGCAAGGATTCTGAAGCTTTGACATACTTTGGACATGTTGCAAGGTGGGATCAGTCCTTGGAGAGGGATGTCATGCTTGTAGGGTGGTGTGGAAGGACAGCGTAAGAGAGCAAGACCCTTGAGATGGATTGATTCAGAGACTGGGATATGAGGGTAGGTGTATCAGAAAAAAACAAGATTGGCACAGGATAGAGCAGGTTTTAGGGCTGTTGTACACAGTGTTGATATGAGTTGCAGGCAACTAGACAGCACATAATAACAACCACCACCACCACCAAAATGCTAACTGCATGTAGCTAGAAAGCAAAGGCTATGCATTACATGACTGAGTGTATGTACAATGCCCCAAACAAGTTACTTGACAAGGAAACATTTTGACAGGCTACTTCTATTAAGATTTGGAGGTTTGGAAACCTCTGTGTAGCAATTCTAATGCTACCTATAGGGCAGAGTCAGAATTCATGCATGACAAGTCCATGAAACCCAGAGGGTCAGTTAATGTAGCACACGTGAGGCTTCTGGCTACTACCAAAGACTTTTCCGAAACGTGAAAACCAATTTTTGAAGACAGATGATTTAAAATGCCAACCGTTAAATTTTTGCTATACTCTTCCGGCTCACAGGCAATCAAGAAGGGATTTCCAAGAAGTTTAATATTGAGAAGAAAACAGAAGCCTCCTCTATGACTTGAGTTAAAAATAAAACCAAAGTACGTTCTACACATTGGCCTCATGCCACCTATTCTTATAGATGCTGTTCACATCCTACTCAGCTTCCTTTACAACTAGGAACTCTAAGACGTTAGGTACCAAGTGAGGGAAGTACAGGTCACTATTAAAGAATAATGTTCTTAAGTTTGCCTCTCCAGAACAGCCAACATGCCACTTCAAGATGATAATTATTCCTGTGAGAATAATGTCCCAGAGCCTTTACAGAAAGGTTTTTATAGACCCATGTACCACAAGATGCAATTGTTTGCTTTGTTGGTTTTGTTTTGCTGTTTTCTTTTATTACTATCTTTCACACATTCAGAGCAAGTTTCACCCTGGATGGAATGATTGAATGCATTGCTCCCTCACTTTCTGCTCCTGCACTACAGAGCTCTGTGTATATCAGTCATCTTTAGTGGTTGATGAATTAATTCCAAATTTAAATGTCTAGTCTTCTGGGGAAGGTTATTGAGGTATTTAGAATTATTTAGGCTCTTTACATCACTTTATAAAATCTTATTTTGATAACTGAAATTTCTGAGTATCTCTGGACAAATGTGTCCAACATGTCACTGAAAGCAGATAATTTATCCCTATGAGAGGAAAACAAGGTCCCTAAGCCTTGGTGGAAATTTTTATATATATACATCCTTCATACAAGAGAGTTACTTGTTTCAACAGGAGGTCTGTTTGAAGATGCTGAATACATCAGGTGTCGCTATGCTCACTATGCTGTAAGGTAAGACTCTCAACAGTAATGAGTTTTGTTTAAGATTATTGCTATTCATATAGGCAAATTACCATTTTCAGCTATTTTCAAATATAATAATAAAGTACTTTTTCCTCATTCCAAACATTCAAAATACTTGCATAATTATCATTAACATCATTTGACAGATAAGGTTGATGCTCATGGAGAGTTAACAATTGGTAGGACTTTATGACCTAACTTTTTTCACAGTGGGCAACATGCTTATTATACCAGAAAAGAACGTGCTCCAAGAATCGAGACTAACTATACTAATTATGAAAGAATAAAATATGACTTAAGTGCACATGACTTACAAAACTCATAAATATTACTAGAAGCACAAACATGAAGAACCTTTCTTGGGTTCAAAGTTTTATGGATAAAATGAATCCCTGTCCTCTTTAACAGTGAATGGAGATTATACTTTCACTTATTGTGTTATTATATGTTTCTATTGTTATATCAATAGTTCTTATGTCTCATTTGCACACACAGGCTTAAAGTTGGAATATAATAGAAATAGTGCTTTGTGTCCACATGGTGCTATACCGGATATGTCCAGGGGTTCTCTACCAATCAATTCTCTTAACAACCAGTAAATTGAAAATAATTATTACTTTTTACAGAACAGAAAATAAGAACATAAAGTTCCAATAAATACACTCCAAATAAAGGAGTTGGAAACAGGAGATTCTAGATCAAGTCTTTCTGATTCTAAATGAAAACATGTAGTTGCTGGTCATTTTCAACCTTTTAGTACCACTTATTGTGAGAATTAAAGCTGGCAAAGCAAGGGCTGATGGAAGTCTGGTAGTACAATAGTTTGCTCAACTGGAAACCAAAAGTGTGGTGACTTAACAACAGGCACTCCAAGATAGACAAGAACTTGAAATCTGCTGCTAGGAAACAAGTAGAAATCGTTAATGTATGCACTGGAACAACATAACAAATGTACGTTAATATCTCTGAATTGTTCCATATGAAGAATATTGGAGTGGTAAATGTTTGTTTTATATATTTACCACAATAGAACAAAAGAAACCCAGAATTTTATATTGCCTTCAAAAAAAGAGCCAAACATGTCACAAACAAACAAACAAACAAAAAGTAAAAATTTATAAATCAAAAGTTCTAAGACATTATTGCTTATTGGACTAAAAAAGTTTGAACAAGTCTAGGCTGTATTAACAAATACGGTTTTATTTTCAGGTACTATAATTGAACGGTCACATAAAATACATGGAGACTAGTAACAATGTAACAGAATTCATTCTACTGGGGCTCACGGAAAATCCGAAGATGCAGAACATTCTATTTGCAGTGTTTTTTGTCATCTACATTGTCACCATAGCAGGCAACGTGCTCATTGTGGTCACGATCACCGCCAGCCCATTGTCAGCATCTCCCATGTACTTCTTCTTGGCCTATCTCTCCTTCATTGATGCTTGTTATTCCTCTGTCAACACCCCTAAACTTATTGTAGATTCACTCCATGAAAAGAAGACCATCTCATTCAATGGCTGCATGACCCAAATCTTTGGAGAGCATTTCTTTGGAGGTTCTGAAGTCATCCTTCTGACGGTGATGGCCTATGACCGCTACGTGGCCATCTGCAAACCCCTGCACTACTCAACCATCATGAGCCGGAAAGTGTGTGTTCTCCTGCTGGGAGTCTCTTGGATGGGAGGCTTCCTTCATGCAACCATACAGATACTTTTCACCGTCCGATTACCCTTCTGTGGTCCTAACATCATAGATCACTTTATGTGTGATCTGAACCCTTTGCTTAATCTTGCCTGCACTGATACTCATACCTTAGGACTTTTTGTTGCAGCCAACAGTGGATTTATCTGCTTGTTAAACTTTCTTCTCTTGTTAGTCTCCTATGGGGTCATCTTATATTCCTTAAGGACCCACAGCTTGGAGGGGAGACGCAAAGCCCTCTCCACTTGTGTATCTCACATCACAGTGGTCATCTTATTCTTTGTACCCTGCATATTTGTGTACATGAGACCTGCAACCACTTTATCCATTGACAAAGCAGTTGCTGTATTCTATACCATCATCACTCCAATGTTAAATCCTTTGATCTACACCTTGAGAAATGCCCAGATGAAAAGTGTTATTAGGAAACTGTGTAGTAGGAAAGTTATTTCAGATGACAAATAAATATTTCTAGTATCTAAGAATGAGTCATTTGAGGAAAATGTCGAGAACATATAAAAAGATCTCTGAAATAAGTACTTATGGAATAAACATAAAAATATTGATTATTACAGTTCATTGATTTTGATTTAGCATATTAGATGAATGAGTTCAAGAACAGATAAAAACCTAACCCACAAGCATTTTCTTATCCTTGAAAATTTTACTAAATTCTGACTTAATCTTATTAGCATGATCTATGTAAAAGGAAAAACAGATTTATTTTTAATAAAAATTATGTAGACAACAAAATTTCATATATTAAACAATAACCTCTGTGACAAGGACCAAGGGTCCAGCACACATGTTTTCCAGTTTTATAAGTAAAGAATTTAGAGAACCAGAAAGTACCAAAGCAGATCCATTGAAGAGTCAATAAATATACCTAATTTATATTATTAAGTCTATAATTTGATTAATATCATTCATACTATACTCTTTTATTGTTATGATATATTGTCAAGTAATGGTGATAGAAAATCAGACACTCATTGAGTCAAGGACTGTGCTGCAACATAGTACATATTATTTTCTTATCTGTAGCTGAAAAAAAAATCTAATGATTCTTATTTTTAATCTCCTAATTGTCATGTTTCACAGTTTATGGTCATTTGTTCCAGAAACGTTATATTGTTGTTAGGTGCCATCAAGTTGGGTATAACTCATAATGAACAATTGACCTGAACATTGTCTCTGTTCAGATCGATTGTTCATATAGAGCTCTGGCAGTCTAGCGGTAAGGAGTTGCCCTGTCAACGTGAAGGTACAAGGTTTGGATCCACCAGCTTCTCCACTGGAGAAAAATGATCCATCTCCACACATGCAGTTTACTGCCTCTGAAAAGCTGCTGGAGGGTCAGCTGGTTGGTTCTGACTCGAGATTACGCTATCACAACAACAGAAACATTATGGCATCTAAGAGTTATATAGGACTGCAAAAATAATGGGAGATTTAATTTTCTAAGTTACAGGCAGTAGAGATTAGGTCAGGTTTCCAACATTCCTATGGCTTTTATTTTTTAATTGCTCACATCCTCCATCTAATAACCCACCAGATTGTTAGCTCAAATAAAAGAATATTTGATTTAGAGACCTTTAGAAACTAAAGTCCTACTCCATTAAGTACTTGTCTGTTAGACGCAGTATTTCCTACTATGTTTTACGCTTCCCCTTCCCATTTTTGGTGAACATTTTGTACATTTCTTCTGAAATACAAATATTTACATGTCTCATTAATAAAATTTCTCAAAAGAGCTTCTGGGGGAAAAATAAAGGAAAAGATCTGTCAGACTTCTTTCCAAATTAGAAACCAGAAAAGCCCATTTCATGCATGGGTTCATCTGGTACTGACTGACAGCATGCATAGAGGCAATGTGCTTGGCCCCAGACATGGGACAGGAAAACAGCACTTTTGTAGTTGAGTCTTTTTTTTTTCTTTTTCTTTTGGTTTTTCAAAATTGTGGTGTCCCAATACCTGAACTGCCAAATTGCCTTTAGGCCCAAAGTTAACAGTTTAACAACTTGCTGAAAGAACAAACATTTAGGAGTATATACACCATTGACCAAAAGAACAATAAAAATCCAACAGTGGCTATGAGGACACTGAAAACAGATTGAGGAGTCAGGCGGGAGCAGGGCATTGTGAAGGCGCTATTGTCTGGTACCCAGCAGCTGACTAGGAGTTTTCAGGTCCTCCTCCAAGTGGCCAGCACAGATAAGCAGGCTTGGTGGCCAGTGGCTCAGGAATTAACAATGCTGATGGTTCAGCTCAGGGCCTTGAAAGGATTCCTGCTCTCTTTCCGCTGTCCCTGCTAGGCGACATTTGAAACGTCTGTGGACACCTTTGTTCTACCACTTGGGAGGATGAGAGTTTACACAGGCAACCCAAACTTACTGGTGCATAATAAATTCTGAATTATAAAACAGGATCAACAAATTGAGTAAAATATAGAGAAAAGAATAATACTGGATACTAAGAAATCCTTTCTTTTCTAGCTTAATCCCATTCGGACCCTCAGGAGCATTCTAGTGAGACTTTCTGTGGGAGGTCAGACTCTTTTCCTTCTGCAGAAACCAAAAATGAGAAAAAGTGCAGCTAAGATTTTAGTGTGTGAAAAATACTTAACTTTGCTAATTCCCTTACTCTCAGTTAAGTTTTCCTACCTGATCAAACGTAGATTGTATATGTATGCCGTTTTCCCTTTGTTAATTTATGTTTTAGTTCACATTTAATTACTAAAAGCTGTTTTCAAAAAAAAATTATAGCTCTGGCTACTCAGAAGGCAACTTCAGGAAGAAGATAATTCTGTTCCTTGCTTCACGAGTTCATTCATCAGCATGTGTTTTTTAGCTCATTGGATATATGGCACACTGCAATAGTTACTGAGGTTTGAGGTCTGGGTAAAATGATGAACAAAACCTGCTTATGAAATGTTAGGAAACCCACAAGGAAAAGGGAGAATGACACAAGACAGTGATATAAATGCCTAGACAGTGGAAGTACTGTGCACTGTGAAATATCACATTGCTGCTGGTGCTGTACATTGGCTCCAACCCACAATGCTGCCCAGTTCTGTGCAGTCTTCACCATGTGTGTTATGGTTAAGGCCACTGTTCCCAGCACACCATCAGTCTCATCTAGAGTCTTCTTCCTTTTCAGAGACCCTCTACTTTACCATATATAAAGCTTTTTCCTCTAAGAATTGGCACTTCTTGATGACATTTGCAAAATATAGGGATATAACCATAGCAGCCTGCTTTCTAAGGAAACTTTTTTCTGACTGTACTTCTTCCAAAATTTCAGAAATGTTGATACCCCCCCCCCCTCACTGCCTCTCCTTGGTAAATTCAGTATTTTTACCAATGTCACAATTTAAATGCATCCACTCTTTGGTCTTCGTGATAGATTGCCCAGACTTCACATACATATGAAGTAATTAAAAATACCGTGATTTGGATCAGGCATACCTTAGTCCTCAAAGTGACATCCATAAAAAAGGATATTTGTAAGATAGTCACGTAAATCCACAAGTCTTTTGATTATTTTGATTGCTTTTTCCATGGTCATTGTGGATCTGAAAAAATAAAAACCTTGACAACTTCAATTTTTTTTCTCTGTTTTTCCGTGATGTTGTTTATTAGTCTATTTGTAAGAATTTTTGTTTATATTGAGTGTACTCAGCATCCACTTCCTAAACAACATGCCTCTGGAAACTCTAAGAACTTTGATAACTGTCAGTAGTTGTAGAGGGACTTCAGGCCTTTTGTTCATAGGGTCGCTATGAGTCATACATGACTCGAAAGCAATCAACAACAACAATCTATACTGAACACTTCAGACTTTACCCTTCATGGGAGGTAGAAAGAACAGAGACCTGGGGGTCAAGAAATGGCCTTTGAAAAATCACCAAATGAAAGTGTAAACGTAAAAGAAATGGATGACTAGGTAGAATGAGTATGAGGATCCCAGGGTGGGGGAAGGGTGAAAGCAGAGGGGTGAAGACAGGTGGGGGGGGATTAATCACAGGGTCACACATTGGATGGGTGAGGGTGGTGAAGGAAATGGGAAAGATCTGGTGTGATAATGTATTTGAACTTTGGATATAAACCAAATGAACATGGAGTAATGTAAAAAAATACATAAATAGAAGACAGTACACATGAACTAGAAATGAAAATTGCATTATATATATATATATTATAAGGAGAATTGATGCCTTTGAGCTGTGATGCTGGAGAAGAGTATTGAGAATACCAT
>NW_006400181.1:809291-819910 GCF_000299155.1 Elephantulus edwardii | reverse complement strand
AACTCCAACCTATTCTATCCCTTTCTCACACTTCTTGACACACTAGAACCCATTGCAGCAGTCACTGTATCAATCTATCTGGTTTAAGGTTTTCCTTTATTTTTTTGATCCTCTGTCTTTCCAAGCATGATGTCCCTCTCCAAAGAATACACTCTGCTAGTGATATGCCTGAAATATGTGAGAAGCTGTATCATCTTTGCCTCCAAAGAACACTCTGGTTACACCTTGTCCAAGACGTATCTGTTTGTTCTCTTGGCAGTCCTTGGAGGTTTAGTACTCTTCCCCAACACTGCAGCTCAAAGCGATAAAGTCTTCTGTTATCCTGATTCATTGTCCTGCTCTCACATGCATAGCAAGTGATCAGAAAGACCATGGCCTGCATCAAATGCACCTCAATTCTCAAACTGAAATAATTGCTCCTCAATGATCTGGAAAGGTCCCTAACTGCAGACTTTCCCAGTGCAATACATCTTCTAAGTTTCTGACTGCCGAGTACCAGGAGTGTTGATTGTGGATTCAAGTAAGATTAGGTTGTTGACAATGTCAATCATTTCTCCATCTAACATGATGTTGTGTATCAGTCCAGTAGTAAGATTTGACATTTTCTTGACAATGAGATGTAATCCATATTGAAGGCTGTATTCCTGGATCATCTGCAACAGGTGTTTCAAGTCTTCTTCAAGCAAGGTTGTGTTATCTGCATACTCAAATTACTGTGAATCTTCCTCCAATCTTGATGCCACATTCTTCTTAGAGACAAGCTTCTCAAATAATTTTCTCAGCATACAGATTAATAGGTATAGACAGAGAATAAAACCCTGACACAGTCTTAATTTTAAAATATGTATTGTTCCTTTACTCTGCCAGAGACTCCCTAAAGAGCAATGATATCAATCTAGAGACTAAGGTGCTCCTGATCTAAGCGATGATCTTTGTCATTATTTGCTAGATATCTGAGAGATGGACAATGAATAAGGATGACAGAAGAAGAATAAACACCTTTGAGTTGTGGTACTGGAAAAGAGTACTGAACATTTATGGACTGCCAAAAGAACAAACAAATATGTCTTGGAGAAAGTGCAGCCAGAGTGCTCCTAGGAGGCAAAGATTTTGAAATCCTGTCTCACATACTTTGGGCATATTGTCAAGAGGGACCAGTCCTTTGAAGAAGGACAACATACTTGGACGGGTAGAGGGACAGCACAAGAGAGGAAGACTCTATATGAGATGGATTGACAAAGTAACTGGGGTTACGGGTGTATTGTAGACAGAGAGATTTGTTAAGAATCCTCCAGAGTTTAGAGCTGTCGTGTCAGTATGAGTCACAGTCAATGTGATGACACAGACCAGCAATAACGGTGGTGAATTATCCAGGAAGCATCAACAGAAGATAAAGGGAATATACAAAGTCACTGCAAGAAAAACAATTGATTCTGAAAAATTTCTGAAAGTACCATATGTACCATGGACTGCCAGGAAAACAAACAGATTCATCTTGGAGAGGATTAAACCAAACTCCTCCTTGGAGGCAAGGATTCTGGGGCTTCGTCTGACATACTTTGGACATGTTGCCAGGAGGGACGGGTCCCTGGAGAGGGACATCACGCTTGGGAGGGTGGAGGGACAGTGCAGGAGGGGAAGACCCTCTATGAGATGGATTGATTCGGTGACTGGGGTAATCGGGATGGGTGTGTCAGAGGCGGTGCGGTTGACGCAGGATAGAGCAGGGTTTAGGGCTGTTGTGCATAGGGTCGCTATGAGTTGCAAACGACTCGACGACACATAACAACAACAGCCATATGAACAAGCACCAATGGCAATGAAGGGAGAAGTTGAAACTACAATAAAGGCATTGGCAAAAAATAAAGCCCCGACAATCAATGGGATTCTGATTGACATATTTCAGCTCACAGATGCAGCTCTGGATGTGCTCACCTGTCAATGGCATGAAATTTGGAGGACAGCTGCCTTGCCAACAGATTGGAAGAGGTCCATATTTGCCCCTGTTCTCAAGAAAAGTGGTTCAATTGAATGTGGAAACTCAAACAATATCATTACTATCACATACAAGCAAAATACTGCTGAAGATCATTCAAAAGCAGCTAGAGAAGTACATAGATAGCTAAAAGTTCAAGCAGAATTTAGAAGAGGCCATGGCACCAGGGATATCATTGCTGACATCAGGTGGAGCCTGGAAGAAAGTAAGGGATACTAGAAGAATGTCTATTTATGCTTCATTGACTCTACAAAGATATTTGACTATGTGGGTCACAACAAGTAACGGCTGACATTGAGAAGAATGGCAATCACAGAACACTTAATTGTGTTCATACAAAACCTATATCTGAACCAACAGGCTATGGTGCAACAGAGCAAGGGAACAAACACTACACGGTTTAAAATTTTAAAAGAAGTACATCATGGCTGTATCCTTTCTCCATAAATATTCAATCTATATATTGTTTGTTATGTACTGCCAAGTTGGATCTGACCCACAGCTGACTCTCCGGTGGGCTTCCAAAGGCAGTTAATTGCATGGGAGGAGACCGTTATCTCTCACCCATGGAGCAGCTGGTGGACTTGAACCACATGCCTTCAATCTGTATGTTGAGCAAGTTATTTGATAAAATGGACTCTACGAAATAGAATGTAGCATAAGGATTAGGGCAAAACTCCTCAATAACCTGCATTATACAGATGACACAACCTTCCTGGCTGCAAGTGAGGAGGCTTTGAAGCATTTGCTACAGAAGGTTAAAACACTGCAGCCTTCAATGTGGATCAAGAAAATAAAAATTCTCACCACTGGATCACGAGGCAATGTCATGATAGATGGAGAAGAGATTGAAATGGTCAACAACTTCATCTTACTTAGAAATATAATCAACACTCTTGATACCACCAGTCAGGACATAAGTGGATGTACTGGAAAAGTGTGCAATCAGAGAACTGTCTAAATTATTGAGGAGCAAAGATATTACTTTGAGGACTAGGGAATATTTGACTCAGACCATGATCTTTTCAGTCACTTTCTATGCATTTGGGAGCTGGACATTGCATACGGATGACATAAGAAGTATTGATGCCTTTGAGCTGTGGCGTTGGAGAAGAGTACTTGGAATTCCTTGGACTTTGTAAAGAAAAAAAGGTATGTTGTGTAGAGAAAGTGCAGCCAGAGTTCTCCCTGGAGGCAAAGACAGTAACGTTTCCTCTAACATACTACAGGATGTTGCTTTGAGAGGCTATTCCTTGGAGAGAAATAGCTTTGAAAAGTTGAAGGTCTGTGAAAGATACAAAGACCTTAAACCAGGTAGATTGACACTGTGGCTGCTGCAGGGGGTCAAATGTATCAGAAATTGTGAGGATGGCACAGGATAGGACATGGTTCAGACCTGTGGTTCACAGGGTTGCTATAGATCATATTCAACTCGATGGCAAATAACTATAACATTTTAATGAATGATATAAAATGTCTATGAAGACAATAAAACGGAAATTAAGTTCTACAAAATATATATACAAATATGTTTGCAAAACATACGTAAAGGGTAAAAAGAAAAATCAATGATTTGCAAACTTTCCCTCAAATAAAAATGAAATGAAAAAAGAAAAAACCCACAGAAAAATACTGATCTAAATAATAGGTACCAACCCTGTTTTAAAAGTAACAATATAGCATCAAAATTATGTGGACTAACCTAGGAATAAAAGGTTGGTTTAATCATCAATAACAAAGAATATAATTTCACAAGTTAACATAATAAAAAAGAGAAAACTAGGTGATCATTTCCATATATATGTAAACACTTCTTTAAATAATTCAATCATGATTTATAAGGAAAGTTTCACAGTAAATTAATATCAGAATCTTAACTTCAAAAAAGGCATCTTTGAGGAATTCTGGTGGTACAGTGGTTAGTGCCTTTGGCTATTAACAAACAATGAAAAATCTCAAACCTACACAATTCTCCAATGTGGAAGGAAGAGACAGTCTGCTTCTGTGAAGATGTATAACCCTGGAAACCTGCAAGTGCCTCTACTCTGCCCTGAAATACTGAGATAGGTTGGAACAGCAACAGGGCAGAGGTGATCGAGGAGTATAAAAACAACAGCAGTTCCTGCAATGGTGAATAACGCTGCTATGAACATTAGTGTACAAATCTCTGTTTGTGCCTCAGTTCTTCTTTTGTCAGGGTATATCCCAAGTAGTGGAATAGCTAGGTCATATGGAATTTCTATGTTCAACTTTTTTAGGAA
Organism: Elephantulus edwardii; assembly: GCF_000299155.1. Classification (NCBI taxonomy): domain Eukaryota; kingdom Metazoa; phylum Chordata; class Mammalia; order Macroscelidea; family Macroscelididae; genus Elephantulus; species Elephantulus edwardii. The sequence goes on along the minus strand of NW_006400181.1, from coordinate 815,653 downwards.
GTGTGAAACTGCCTTCCAGAATGTTTACACCATTTTACAATCCTACCAACAATGTATAAGCGTTCCCTTCTCACCACATCCTCTCTAGCATTAATTGCTTGCTGCCCTGTTAAAGTTTGCCACTGTTACTAGAGTGAGATAGTAACTCATTGTAGTTTTGATTTGCATCTCTTATTGCCAGTGATTTGGAGCATTTCTTCATGTGTCTGTTTGCCATTAGAATATCTTCCTCTGTGAAAATTCTTTCCACGTTTTTTGCCCATTTTGTAATTGAGTTATCTGTCTTTTTCTTGTAGAGGCCCACAGATATTCTGTAAACTTTCTTTATGAGACTCTTGTTTGAGATCATGGAGTTGTACAATTTGATGGGGTGGGGGGAATTGGAAGAATTTGTTTTTGAAATAAATGTATTCGAATTTTATAAATAAGCTAGTATTAAAAATAAGAGCAACATTTGTGATACTTCATTATGAACACTTCTAAGATTGGGAATAAAACAAGAATGTCCACACAATTTCTGTTCAGTGTTACATTAAAATGAAATAATAATAAAGATGTGCAAATTGGAAATGAGTAAGTACAAGTACTAAAATATATTTATCTGGAAATGGTGACATATGGTAGTAGGAAATTGTTGTTGTTGTTAGGTGTCGTTGTGCTGAGGACAACTCATAGCGACCCTACGAACCAAAGATCTGAACCCTCTTCTATCCTGCACCATTCTCACACTTCATGACCCACAACAGCCCATTGCAAAAACTAATGTATCTGTTAGTGTTAGATGCTGTTGGATTGGCTCTGACTCTCAATGACCTAAACAGAACTAAACACTGACTGATCCTAACTGTGGAGTTATTAGAAAACCTCCAAACAAAACAACAACAACAAATTTATCATAAAGTGAATATTGTATTTCTTTAACTCCAATACTGAGCTGGAAATCTTGCTAGAGGTTCCACTTTGAGATATTCTGAAAGTTATCCTTATGAAATTATACTTACCTATATTTCCTGTAAGGCTCCATGGAGCTAAACTGTTAACTCAAGAGCAGTGCCTCTGTGATGGTTCCAATACACTTGTATCTCCACAGAAGAAGGATGGACAATCTCTTCCACTGCAACAGACAGTCTCTGAAAGCACACTGGAGGGTCAGCTATAAATGAATTCTTACCTGATGGCTGTGAGGTGTTTTTGTTAGTTTCCTTTTTTTTATTATTAACTACACTACATGACATATTCATCTGGACCATTTATTTTTAAATAAACTTTGCTTTGATCCTCAATTAATTTGTGATTCATCTCTGGCATCACTCAAGACAAAAAGGATATCCACGACCCCATTTAATTTTGTTCCAATAAAAGTAGGTATTTTTCAAATAGTTTGCTTTTTGTCACTTTCTCAGAGAAATTCTGAAGTCCAACTTCTAGTATCAATTTTCTGCTAGTTTCCCATATTTCCGTATATTTTTAAATACAGAGACATGACCGTGGCCTAGTGGCAAGAAGTTGCATTGCACTTGGTTCAAGTTTACCAGCTGCTCCACAGGAGAAGGATGGGCAATTTTCTCTGGCGCAGTTGGTTAACTGCCTCTGAAAATGCACCAGAGGGTCAGCTATGAGTCAGTTCTGACTCCACGATACACAAAACCAACAAGAGACATGACCTAGGATAATATTTTCCTAATGCAGTGCAAAAGCTTGACAACTAAAAAAAAAAGAAAGATAAAGGATTGATGCATTTGAATTATAATATTGGGACATTTATTATACCATGAACTAATAGAAGTATGTGGTAAATGAACTTAGAGTATGATCATGTCCATATTTCATGTCACAAAATTATGATAGTATACTATGAACATTTTTCAGGAAAATTTTGAACAGAAGTTTAATTTCTTTCTGCATAAAACTATAGCCACCATTAATAATTCTAACAAACCATTTAGGGGCTTAAAGTAATAAATTGTAATTAAATTTGAAAGCATAATACATTTTTCTTGATATATTCTAACAAATAGATGCTGCCCCGGATGTGCTTACCAGGTTGTGCCAAGCAATCTGGATGACAACCACCTGGCCAATTGACTAAAAGAAATCCATATTTCTTTTTATTCCAAAGAAAGGTGACCCAACTGAGTGTGGAAATAACAGAACAATATCATACACAATAAAGTTCTGCTGGAGATTATCCAAAAACAACTGAACAGTATATCAACAGGGAAATACCAGAAATACAAGCTGAGTTTAGAAGAGGCTGAGTCACTAGATACATTATCACCAATATCAGATGGATCCTGGGCAGAAAGCAAAGAGTAGCAGAGGAATCTCTACCTATGATGTTGACTACGCAAAGGCATTTGACTGTGTGAATCACAACAAGTTATGACTAACCTTAAGGAGAATGGGAATTCCAGAGTATTTGATTGTGCACATGTGAAACCTATACTTAGTCCAGGCAGCAGTCCTTTGAACAAACACTGCATAGTACAAAATCAGGAAAGAAGAGCGTCAGAGATGCATCCTGTCTCCATACATTTTCAATCTATATGAAGAACACATCATACAGGAGCCTGGGCTTTGTGAGGAGGAATGTGGCGTCAGGATTGGAGGTAGACTCACAACAACCTGCGATATGCAGATGACACAACCTTTCTTGCTGAAACTGAGGAGGACCTGAAGCGCTTGCTGCAGAAGGTCAAAACTGTAGTCTTCAATATGGATTGAAGCTCAACATCAAGAAGACAAAGATTTGGCAGCACCATAATATATGGAGAAGAGATTGATGTTGCTAACAATTTCAGCTTGCTTAGCTCCGCAATCAACATTCTTATAGATTTCTTAGAATTTTTTTCTGTTTCTGTTTAAATTAGGTTTTATCTTTTATACTGGTTTACTTACAATGTTTCGTATGCTTTTTTCCCCACACCAGATCTTTCCCCTTTCCTTTCCCCACCACTCCCTCCACCCATCAACTTGTGCTACACTATGATTAACTGACTCCATCCTCAACCTTCTGCTCTCCCCTCTAGCCCTCCCCCCCTTAGATCCTGATACACACTCTACAATAATGTCCTGGTACAGTATTTGTCCTTATGGGGCTGAGTGAATTCACTTAGCTTAATATAATCAACTCTCTTTGCACCAGCAATCAGGAAATAAAAAGATGAATTGCACTGGGAAAATCTGCTGTCATGGACCTCTCCATAGTACTAAGAAGAAAAGATGTCTGTCTAGAGACTAACATGCACCTAATCCAGGCCACAGTCTTCACAATTACTTGCTATGCATCTGAGAGGTGGACAATGACTAAGATGACAGAAGAAGAATCGATGCCTTTGAGTTGTTTTGCTGGACTGCCAGGAGAACAAGCAGATCTATCTTGGAGAAGGTTAAACCAGGTTTCTCCTCGGAGGCTAGGATTTTAAAGCTATGTTTCACATACTTTGGGCTCATGGTCATGAGGGATTTGTCCTAGGAGAAGAACATCATGCATGGAAGGGTGGATGCACAGCCCAAACAAGAAGACCTCTGATGAGATAGATTGACACGGTAACCAGGGTAATGGGAGTAGGTGTGTTGAAAAGTCAGTGAGACTGGCTCAGGATAGGGCAGGTTTCAGAGCTGTTGCACATAGGGTTGCTTTGAGTTGCAAATGACTATACGACTCATAAAAACAAAAACATCAGACTACAAACCAGATTAGAATTCTCAAAATGACAATCATGTTGGGTTGTTGTTTTCTGTCAAGTTGAGCATGATTCATTGTGATCTTATGCGGAAAAGGCATGAAGCTTTTCTATGACTATCATCGCTTCTCCAAGTTCATAGAGTTTTGATAAGCTTATGGCTTAGGAAGTGGATGCCACTCCTGCTTCCAAACTTGTCTTAAACTGGGAGCTCCACCAAACACTGTCCACCATGGGAAGCCATTATGGCAATTACAACCCAAAGGCACAAGGTTCAGCACCACAGCAAATCCAGATTTCCTCAGTATGGCAAGTTGACAGAAGAGTGATGCATAGCTTAGAAGAATGTTCCTCCAAAACACAACAACACTAGGTCTGCCAGCCATACGCCTGAAAGCCCAACCGACTTTTAAATACAGGGCCTTCCATGACCCAGGAGGTCATTCATTCTACAATCATTTACAAGCAAACATTCCCATAGATTCTAGCAAAACAAGAGCACCCAATCTGCAGAGTTTGACTGCTTCTCCTAGTCTCCAGCCAGCTTTTAGATCCAACGGCCTTCCATAAGGTCATTCATTCCAAATCATGTTATTGTTGTTGTTGTTATGTGCTGTCGAGTAGTTTGTGACTCATAGCGACCCTATGTACAACAGCCCTAAACCCTGCTCTATCCTGTGCCAATTGCACTGCCTCTGACACACCCATTCCGATTATCCCAGTCACTGAATCAATCCACCTCATAGAGGGTCTTCACCTCCTGTGCCATCCCTCCACCCTCCCAAGCATGATGTCCCTCTCCAAGGATCTGTCCCTCTTTGCAACATGCCCAAAGTATGTCAGACGAAGCCCCAGAATCCTTGCCTCCAAGGAGTAGCTTGGTTTAACACTCTCTAGGATGAATCTGTTTGTTTTCTTGGCAGCCCAGGGTACATTCAATACTCTTCTCCAGCACCACAGCTCAAAGGCATCAATTCTCCTTCTGTCCTCCCTAGTCATTGTCCAACTCTCTGATGCATAACAAGTGATTGCAAAGACCATGGCCTGTGTCAGGCACACCTTAGTCTCCAGAGAGACACCATTGCTCTTGAGTACTTTAGAGAGGTCCCTAGCAGCAGACTTTCCCATTGCAATATGTTTTTTGATTTCCTGGCTGCTGCTGCCAAGAGGGCTGACCATGGAGGCGAGCAAACTGAAGCTGTGAACAATCTCAATCTCTTTGCCATATATCCTGATGCTACCAATTGGTCCAGTGGTGAGAATCTTTGTCTTCTTGACATTGAGCCTCAGTCCATACTGAAGGCTGCAGTCCTTGACCCTCTATAGCAAGGGCATGAGGTCCTCCTCAGTTTCAGCAAGCAGGGTTGTATCATCTGCATAAAGCAGATTGTTAATAGATCTTCCACCAATCGTGTTATAGTTGCTTAAAAAATGTACCTACACTGCTGTGTTCTGAGTTTATTGTTCAATCTGGATTCCATAGCCATTTTCTGACTTTGGCACGTGAACAGGTGGGGATATGGGAATAGGGCATGTTAGCTTCTCCACAGGGGCTTGGCTAGTCTCACCAACCCATAAGAGGGTTGGTTAGCCTCACCATTGAATTGAATGAATCCAACAGCAGAGTTGGAGGATCTTCTCCACCAGCAAAAGAGGAGTAGGCATGTAGTGGGCACACTTTAGTGCCAAAGATTCTGGCAGCAGCGGCAGCAGTGGCCAAAGCAGAGGACCAGAGAACTTAGATGAGACAGAGCTGCCCTCCATGGAAGTTGATTGGAGAATTGTAGTGGGAGGTGGGGAGAGCTATAATTGACAGGACGGAGAACTTTTTACAACTGGCCTAAAGACATGACGCTCAAGGCTGAGGTGCCTGCTAGCACACACTGGAAGATGTCCTGACTGTATTCCCCAACATGGCTCTGTGATTTTTGAACTATCATATCAGATTTTGGACCCAGTAAAGCAGTAAGATTGGTGTTGAGATGAGTAGAAAGAGTTGAATCGGAGATATGTTCATCTCATGGGAATTAATTTTGTGTTGTTGACAGGGACAGTTCCCCTTTGTAAAGGTGGTAAAGATTACCTATGATTGTCCCCACATGACCCTTGTCCTTTTTTAGACACATATACAAATTAATCTAATTTCACATGTTGTTGTTATTGTTATGTGCCGTAGAGTTGGCTGTGACTCATAGCGACCCTATGTACAACAGCCCTAAACTCTGCCCTATCCTGTGCCAATCTCACTATCTCTGACACACCTACTTCCATTACATCCGTCACTGAATCAATCCATCTCATTGAGGGTCTTCCTATCCTGTGCTGCCCCTCCACCCTCCCAAGCATGATGTCCTTCTCTAAGAACTGGTCCCTCATTAAATATCATTATATTCAGTTGGTTGTAATGGACCAAAGTAAAAGAATTTTTATAGGACAGTTTATTAATTTGTTGGTAAAAATAATGATAAATTTCAAATTTGACACAAACAAAATTTATCAAGTTAGTTATAAAGGAACCATGAGTGCAACTATAATTCTAGATGACTCAAACTGAAGAACTAAAAGTCTTTTTTTAAATTAAATTTTATTAGTTTTAATGAACATTTACAGAGATTTTGGGTTTTCATTCATTCATTGTTGCACTGTTTTCTCCACCCTCATCCCCAGTTCGTTCTT
>NW_006400181.1:807096-807626 GCF_000299155.1 Elephantulus edwardii | reverse complement strand
AACACTAGAAGTCCTAATCCACAACATAAACAGTCTTCCCAGTATCCTGGAAAACCTACAACCAGGAGAAGATAACGTAGATGAATGGGATATTCCAAGACTCAAATCCCTATGCACATCCAAAAACTTCTCCAACAAGGTAAAAAGGGAGACCACTGACTGGGAAAAAGTATTCGGTAATAACATATCAGATAAGGGACTTATATCCAGAATTTAAATACTAGAACTAAAAGTCTTATACTTAGGTTAGTATTGGTCTGGTTGACAAATAATAGACACATCCTCCCTGGTCACAAGATCATGATGTGTCTTACTCATGTAAGCAATTGTTAACTATGTTTGAGAAATAGGTCATTATAGATCCAGTTAACCTAGTTTCAGGCTTAAATTAACACCATTTTCTGGGAAACCCAGAACATTTAATGGTGCTAATGGGAAATCTATACTTGGACCAAGAGGCAGTCGTCAGAACAGAGCAGGGCAACACTGCATGGTTCAAAATTGGGAAGGGTGTATGCCAGGGATGTGTC
>NW_006400181.1:796739-806285 GCF_000299155.1 Elephantulus edwardii | reverse complement strand
GCACATAACAAGAACAACAACATCATTTCGTAACTGTGATCATTGGTCTTTTCAAGAATTAAAACAAAAAACCCCACAAAAACATATCACTGTCATCAATTTGGTTTCAGCTCATAAATGCCATCCATTAGGTTTCTGAGACTATAACTCACCCCTAGAGACTTCCTACATTTCTCTGCCTGTGAGTCTTAAGAGTTTATTTGGTATAGAACCCCTAACATTAGAATGAGGCCTTCCTCTGCTAGGTGTATAGTTATGCAAAGTAATTTGGTTCTGATTTTTTACTACTTTGACATAATATTATCTGCCTTAACCAATGATTAAATGTGCAAATTACTGAGGAGTAAGTGATGCCAGTTTGAACACTAAGGTGCATCTGATTCATGTCGTAGTCTTTCCAATTACTTGCAGTGCATCTGAGAACTGGACAGTGAATAAGGATGGCAGCAAAAGAATTGATGCCTTTGAGCTGTGGTGTTGGAGAGGAGCACTGAACATTCCATGGACCGGCAAACTGAACAAACAGCTTTGTCTTGGAGAGGGTGCAGCCAGAGTGCTCTGTGAAGGCAAGAATGATGAGGATTCACCTTGCATCATTTTGGCATGTTTTTAAAGGTGGTATTATTCCTTGGAGAAAGATATGATGCTGGGAAGGGCAGAAAGTCAGCAAAGGAGAGGCAGACTCTCAACCAGGTGCATTGACACGGTGACTGCTACAATAGCTCTTGTGTGTCAGGAAGTGTGAGCATGGCACAGTGTAGAACAGGCTTCAGCTCTTTAGATCATAGGGTTGCTATGAGTCATACTCAACTCGATGGCACATAACGACCACCACCACCACCAATGATTTCTTAATATAAAACTCACGAATTATTCTTCATTTTATTTTAGAATTTTCCAGTTTGTGTTGTAGACATACTCATTTATCTTCTTCTTTTTCTTGGTAAGAGCCAAATCTTTTTTTTCTCTAGGGATTGTCTAAATAAGAAAACTGTCCAGAGGGAATGATCACATCATTTGATTTTGTTCCGGATATTCTAAGAAGCTAATTTATAATGAAGTTGTATGTCCTCTCATTTAAAACAATTTTTTATGTAAAATGTCATAGGCTGTAATGGCACATGTAAAGGGGATGATTATTTCTGGTAGAATGACCCAAGAGATTTCTGACAAGTCAATTTCTGTCCATGTTAGAAACTTTAATTGGTACATAGTCCTATAGATATTTCTTGTATTGTGTTGATGAATACCCCTCGTTACTAGTGGGTATTTGTGAGAGCTCTAAATATTTTGGTGAGTTATAAGGAATACAAGGGCAATATTTTAATTTGAAAAAGAATTTCATTTGGATACACAGTTTGAAAGGCTGATACTGAAATTTTCACTACAAACAGTCTGTAAGCAAGCTCTTACTGATTTTCCTGAAAAATTAAATCTAGTATTTGCCTTGTTAAGTGTGGAACTTAATGACCAAGTGCATGGATGTTACTTTAAGCCCTCATTCAGGTAAGATAACTTATGATTTACTAAAAAGAGACAAATTCAATTTTTAATTTCAGTGCTTTGTGTGTATGTGTGTGTTGCTTAATGAGACAAATGGTCGTGTCATTTCCATTAATTTACTCAGTTTATTCATAGTCATGTGAACATAACATCTTTATTTTATAGGAAATTTTCCAAACAGATGAGAATTTGCAAGTCTTTAATATCTTTGTACCATAAAATTATTTTCAATTGTCTTTTTATTCCAGGAATACACTTATCTGGAACAAACAAATAAAAACCAGACAAATATCTGAGGGGTTAGGGTTAGGGAGCCTGTGTGAATGTATGAGAAGTGTAGCCTTTTGGGACTACTTCAAGGTCCACACACTAGCTATAAATTGTCATATGTTCTGTTGTTACAATCAATGAGTGGGATTTCTACAGTTACTCCGAATGATATAACTGGCTTTCAGGACCAAGGATCAGAAGCCAGTGGTGAGTTTTTTAGTATGGCCATTAAACTCTTCATAATATATTGAAATATAGCCAAGGTCTTAAATATATTTCATTAGAGTAATTCTCAATTTGTAAAATTAAGTTACAAAAACATAATAATGAGTAGGACTTAGATAGTCATTCAGGCTATAGCATTATTGTCCCTTTGTCACACAACAAAGGAAACATAAATAAATCAATAGACTAAAAGTCTTGGTTCACAGGTTATATTACAAAGTAGTAGAGATTCATAATAATTTCTATCTTTTAAATCGAAAAACTAAAGAATATATATCTTATCAAGTGTGTTAAGTGTATAAAGGACAAATACCTGTTATGTCTAATATGTATTTTTATTTGTGAATAGTTCAAAATTATGAAAGCAACCATATAGTTGTTGCTGTGTGTCAATGGGTCAGAACTGACTCACATGGACCCTTCAGTGTGTTGTCAGGGGCTGTAAATTACTCAGGAGTAGATAGTCCATCAGGAGCCTGAGGTTTCAAATTACCTGCTTTTGAGTTGGCAGCCCACCCCTCTACCACGAGGCCACCATAGCTTCATACAAATATATAGAGAAATAAAGAAACTGAAGATCACAAAGTACCTCGCCCATTGCCCTTTAGTATGATGTACAAAACTATAACTGTACTAAGGGAAATATTCTTGTTTCTATGGTGTTTTAAGGTTTATTTTTTAAAATTGTTCTTATAAATATGTTGAATTTTTTTCCTAGAAAAGCAATAAACCTATCTTTCAATTGATTGCGAATGACTAAAGTATCAACTATTTGTTGGCTGAAATAGTACTGTATAGTTTACATATCCATTTTTTATATGAGTTATTACTGAATAATGTAACTAGTCAATAAATTTGTCCCAGGAATGGTTGCATTGATAACCTGAACTCTTTGATTTCATATTTCCTTTTTAGATTTCCATTTGATGCATGGATAAATTTATTTTTCTTTTATTTTGCTTTGTTTTTCCAATATGTATACTATAACAAGTAGGTATTACTATTTATATGCAACAAAATATATAATTAACTCTTATAATATATATGTGTACCCTTTGTCAAAAATGAGTTTCCTTATATTATAGGTAATACTATTTTACAAGTAAAATAGTATTACATAATTCCAAAGATCCAGGCTATTTGTTCTTATCCAATACTCATAATAAAATATTCAATCGCAATAATAACTGTCAATCACTGGTTGGTTTTTTTCTATGCCAAAGTGTTCTAGCCACTTTGTATGTTAAAAACATTTAAAGAAATTTAAGTTAGACAAAATTAGCATACCAAATTGATAAATTATAAAACTGAGATAAAGGGAAGTTAATTAAGTTGCCCAACATTAAATATATAGTGAGTAGTAAAGATTAAATTCAAAGACTATTTTGCTTCAGGGCATACATTATTCATCTTTGTGTTGTTCTCTCTTCCAGAATGTCCTGGATCTTAAAGAAAGTGTACACTAAGAAAGAATTCTCAGTTGATTTACTGTGATAATAAAATCTCAGCCTTAGATAACCTTTTTAAGGGAAAAATTAGCATGGAAATTGTTGTTTAATTGCAAATATAGTAATAGAAACACTTTGCAGACCAAAATAATGTGAAGTTTCACTGATTGCATTATAGACAGAAGCACTGAAAAGGATTCTGGGATCATATATTCCAATTTTTTTGTTGTTGTTTTCCAATGAGTAAATGGAGAGAGTCTAGGGAATAAATTTAGCAAATGAATAAAAGTCATACTTTCTTACTCTGATTTTGCAGTTTTCTCTAGCGTATACTTATTTTTTATTTATTTTTTTTTTAGTGCTGACATTGAAAGTTCCAGTGTTAAGTCCTCTAAGGGCTTGTTAGGTCATAAGGTGCCTTCAAGTCAGTGCTGATTCTTAGCAAGCCTGGATACAACGGAAAGAAATCTCAACAGATCTTGCACTGTCCTCACAAACCTGTTAGGAAAGCTCCCTGTTGCAGTGAGTGTGTCAAGCATCCACATTGAAGGTACCTAGAAAGAATTCTATACAAAACCACGTTCCATTGTCCTCTATATCACTTTACAACATCTACTTCCTTCCTCCTCATTTCTAGATACACTTAAGAGTTTTGAAAAAATACTAGCAGAAAAGAGTGTTGAATAACTCATAGACTAACAAAAAGAACTAAAAAAAGTCTTGGGAAAAATGTAACCAGAGTGATTCTGGCCAGCTAAGCTGGAGAAGCTTCATCTCTCATACTTTGAACATATTGCTAGAGGAGATTATTCCTTGGAAAGGGACATTATGCTTGAAAAGATGGAGGATCAATCAAAGAGAAGAAGATCCCAATGAAATGGATTGACACAGTGACTTCAGCAATGGGCTCAAGTGTGTCAGAGATGATGAGAAAGACAAATGATTGGACAGGGTTCAAGTTTGTGGTTCCCCGCGTTACTATGAGTTGTACTTGACTTCATGGCATCTAACAACAACAACCACAACAACAACGCTCCTGTTATGCTACTTGAATCTCTGGTGATGAAGTGGGTAAGGAATTGAACTGTCAACCAAAGAAAGGAAGTTTAAAATCATAAGCTGTTCCGTGGGAAAAAGATAGGTAATCTCTTCCTGTGCAATTTATAGTCTCTGAACACCTGTTGGAGTGTCAGCTATGAGTCAATTCTAACTTTATGACAATGAGTTGAGAACATGTTGTTGTTGTTATGTGCTGTCAAGTCGCTTGTGTCTCATAGCGACCCTATTACAACAGCCCTAAACCCTGCTCTATCCTGTGCCAATCGCATTGCCTCTGACACACCCATCCCGATTACCCCAGTCACTGAATCAATCCACCTCATAGAGGGTCTTCCCCTCCTGCACTGTCCCTTCACCCTCCCAAGTATGTTGTCCCTCTCCAAGGACCTGTTCCTCCTTACAACAAGTCCAAAGTATGTCAGATGAAGCCCCAGAAAATTTGCCTCCAAAGAGTAGCCTGGTTTAACCCTCTCCAGGATGAATCTGTTTGTTTTCTTGTCAGTCCATGGTACATTCAATACTCTTCTCCGGTACCACAGCTCAAAGGCATCAATTCTCCTTCTATCCTCCCTAGTCATTGTCCAACTCTCTGATGCGGAACAAGTGATTACAAAGACCATGGCCTGTATCAGATGCACCTTAGTCTCCAGAGACACACCATTGCTCTTGAGTGCTTTAGAGAGGTCCCTAACAGCAGACTTTCCCATTGCAATATGTTTTTTTATTTCCTGGCTGCTGGTGCCAAGAGTTGAGAACATACTAGTTGGTAATTGCTATGAGTAAGTAAATAAATAAGATTAAAAATATTTCATAAAAATCCATTATTATATTGTAAAGATCTTCACCACAGATACTGCCAAGTTAAGTTAATAAGCCGATAGACTTTGAAAACGTTAAATGTCATAGGATAGGCAAAAAAAAAAAAGAATTAGAAAGAATTATGGCCCTTCATAAAGTTAACAGAAAGTGCACACTCAAATAATTACTAGAGGAAATAATATGCTAATTAATTTGTATTTTCTTGTACATTCCAAAGTCTAGTCTCTACAAATTTAATGTGAGATTCACAAAAGCTAAACAACTTTGGAGACATGAAAGATTAAGCTTCTAATAGTGTAATATATGTTTAGTGAAATATTCCTCAAAAGAGGGGTTTTTGTTACTCTGTATTATAAACGTTGTTGCTGTTATTCTTAGCTGTTGTTAAATTGATTACAAAACCTTGCCCAACCCTGTGCTGTGCTATGGTTTCTGCCATGCTGAAGTCCATTGCTATAGCCACTGTGCAAATCTATCTTCTTGAGGCCCTTCCCGTCTTTAGCTAACCTTGTAATTTTCCCAGCTTTATATTTTTTCCAAATAATGGAATCTGCTGACAAAATTCCAAAGTATGTGAGGTGAAATTTCACAATCCTTGTCTCCAGTGAGCACTCTGGTTACATTTCCTCCAACATGTTGTTGTTATATTGTGCAGTCAAGTTGCCTCTGACTCATAGCAACCCTATGTACAATAACTCTGAAGCCTGGCCTGTTCTGAGCCAGTTTCACTGACTCTAACACACCTATACCCATTGCCCTAGTTACTGTATCAATCCATCTCATCTGGTGTCTTCCCCACCTGCACTGTCCCTCCACCCTTTGGAGCATGATGTCCTTCAAGGTTCAGTCTCCCCTGGCCACATGCCCAAAGTATGTGAGTTGGAGCTTCAACATTCTAGCCTCCAAGGAGAAACTTGGTGTCATCCTCTCCAAGACAGATCTCTTTGTTTTCTTGGGGGTCAGTGGTATGTTCAAAACTCTTCTCCAGCACCACCATTTATCCAGCTCTCTGTTGCACAAGTAATTGTGAAGACCATGGACTATTTCAGGCACACATTAGTCTCTAGACAGACATTGCTGATTCTCAGTACTATGGAAAGGTTTCTGAGAGCAGATTTATCTAATACAATTCACGTTTTGATTTCCTGACTGCTAGTGCCAAAAGAGTTAATTGTGGATCCAAGCAGGCTTCAATTTAGCTTCAACATAGATGTGTTTATTCGTTGGACAGTCCATAGCATAGTGTGTTCAGTACAACAGCAAAGTTCAAAAGCATCCATTCTTAATAGAGCTTCCTTATTCATTTACCAATATTCACATGCTAAGAAGTAATTGAAAATACCATCACTTGTGCCAGGCACATCTTGTGTTTCAGCTACTCTTTTTGCTACTACTTTGTGCTTTAAAAAGGTCCTTGACCTTGACTTGCCTAATGCAATAGGTATTTTGATTTCTCGACTGCTGCTACTGTGGGAAAATAAAATCCTTGATAAGTTCACCCATTGATGTTGTTGCCTATTGATCCAGTTGGGCGCCTTTTTGTTTCTTTTTTCTTGAGGTGTAATCAATAATTAAGACTACAGCTTTGGATATTCTTCACTAAGTGCTTAAAGTTTTCCTCACTTTCTGTAAGCAAGGTTGTGTCATCTGTATATCAGATTGTTGATAAGTAGTACTCCAATTCCTGAGCTATATACTTTACAAAATATTCATTTGCTCTACCAAATATTTGATCACAGAGATTGAATATGTATGAGAGAAAAAGATCTAACCCTGATTCATACCTTTCCGTATTTTAACGCAGGTGATATCCCCTTACTCTTTTCAAATCATGTAAAAGTACGACAAAAAAACACTATCTTAATGCATGTTAGATTTAAACCATATCTCCTCCACTAGACAGTACATTTCTTAAGAGGAGAATTCCTCTTCACTCGGTCATTACTGGTTTCTGCTGTAAGTATTGTCAGATTTTTTCAAAGATTATTAATCGAATGATTTCCTGATAAATCTCTGCATACTCTTCTCAGAAGAGCATCTAAAATGTAAATATAGAACATTTTATTTGTAAAACAATACATTCATCTGAGAAGATGTATAATAGTTAAGAGATGACAGAGGAGAATCTTTGGGAGAGTGAAGTTAGCAGGTGTTTCTAAATGTTTATTATGGATAACCTCTGAAGGAGATTGTTATTATAATGATAAGTGTTCCATGACATAAGAGAAGCAACTATCCAAAATGGGTGACCCTGGAGGAAATTATGCTGAGTGAAATATCTCAGACACAAAAGGACAAATACTGCATAGTGCCACTGTTGTTAAACGGGATTGACATTGGGGTTGGAGGGGAGACTGAGAAAGATGGGATAAATTATGTATACTTCATTGAAGCAGATGAGAGAGAGAACTGTTTAAAAGGGATATTAGTTATTATTTTCATGATAGGAGTCCAGAATGAAGGCTGCATAGTGGATTGGACTTGGTGGGAGGGATAATACAACAATGAAAGAATTTTTCTTTTACTTTTCAAAGAGAAGAGTGAACTAGAGGGAGGGGTGGGCAGGGAGAGAAGTATAACAATGAGTGAATGGAAATTGAAAACTTCGTAAACTTTCATTAAAATTATTAGTAATAATAAAAATTTAGAAAAGAAAGAGTCAACTATTGTAATTTTATCATTTAATTGCAGGTCTTGCTATTCTGAGTGTTCGTCTCTAAAGCAGGATTAGCAAAGAGTAAATGGGACAGACTAACAATGTAACAGAATTCATTCTTCTGGGACTCACACGTGATCCAGAGGGCCAGAAAGCATTATTCGTCATGTTTCTGTTGATCTACATTGTGACAATGGTAGGCAACCTCCTCATTGTCATAACTGTTGTTGTGAGCCCCTCTCTGGGCTCTCCCATGTACTTCTTCCTTACCTATTTATCACTTATGGATGCTGTTTATTCCACTGCCATTTCTCCCAAATTGATTACAGACCTACTCTGTGATAAAAAGACTATTTCGTTCTCAACTTGCATGGGCCAGCTCTTTATAGAACACTTTTTTGGTGGCGCTGAAGTCTTTCTTCTGGTAGCAATGGCTTATGATCGCTATGTGGCCATCTGCAAACCGTTACATTACTTGAATATCATGAAACGGCAGGTCTGCATTCTGTTGCTGGCGGTGGCTTGGGTTGGAGGTTTTTTGCACTCAGTGGTTCAACTTGTCTTTGTGTACAATCTCCCTTATTGTGGTCCCAATGTCATTAATCACTTCATCTGTGACATGTACCCATTACTCGAACTGGCTTGCACTGACACTTATTTCATAGGTCTCACTGTGGTTGCCAACGGCGGAGCCATCTGCATGGTGATCTTTATCCTTCTGCTGGTGTCATATGGGGTCATCTTACGATCTCTGAAGACTCACAGCCAGGAAGGAAGACGCAAAGCCTTGTCTACCTGCAGCTCACATATCACGGTGGTCGTCTTATTTTTTGTCCCCTGTATTTTCATGTACGTTAGACCAGTTTCTAACTTTCCCATTGACAAATCGGTGACTGTGGTTTATACAGTTATCACTCCCATGTTGAACCCTCTAATATACACCCTGAGAAATTCTGAGATGAAAAGTGCCATGGAAAAACTCTGGAGGAAAAAATTAAACGCAGGTAGAATAAGAATGCGTATGCACACTGAACACTTCACAGGTAATGCTGGATAAAGACGTAGACAATGAACTATCATGATTAGCAGTTCAGACAATTCCGTTTATTCTCGAGGAATGATTCTCTTTATGTATGCAAAAGTGTCTGATATGTAGAATAAATTATTATGAAAATTGTTTCTCAACCAAAAGGAGTGAAAAAGTGAGGCTGAAGATACATAAAACATTAATGAAGAACAACAACTTAACAGGCCTCATACTTCCCACTTCCTAGACGCGGGGCATTCTATACAGCCCCAAGATTCAAAATAGCCTTGTATTGACGTTATGAAGGGACTATAGACAAATGGAACAGAATTGAGAGTCTAAAAATAAAGGCATTGATGGTTTGGTTTTTGGGTATAGTGTTTTGCTTTTTTTCCATAGGGTTGATGTCCATTAAATTTTAGATGAGTATTAAAAGCTACAGCTCTAATAGCCCAACGAATGGTTCTAATGAGTTAGGATAACCATTTGCAGGAATATAAAACAAGATCCTAACTCACACTATATGTCAAGACTAATCC
>NW_006400181.1:786134-796408 GCF_000299155.1 Elephantulus edwardii | reverse complement strand
AAAAAAATATTGATTGCACTGGGAAAATTTGCTGTCAAGGACCTCTCCAGAGTACTGAAGAGTAACAATGTCAGCAATGAGGTTAAGGTACACCTGATCTAGGCCATGGTCTTCACAATTACTTGCTATGCCTCAGAGAGCTGAACAGTGACTAAAGATGAAGAATTGATGTCTTTGAGTTGTGGTGCTGGAAAAGAGTATTGACATTCTTCTTAGTGATACAGCACTCTTTTGTCAATATGTTGTATTGAGGTAATCTGGGGTTGCTGTGATGCTGAACCTTATGCCACTGGGATATCAAATGCCATAATGCTTACCCATGGTGGACAGTGTTTGGTGGAGCTCCCAGTTTAAGACAAGTTTGGAAGCAGGAATGGTATCCACTTCTAAACAACATGCCTCTGTAAACTATGAACTTTAATAAATGCCGATAATTATAGAAAGGTGTTAGGCCTTTTGTTCATAAGATCATTAGGAGTCTTTCTTGACTAGAAGGCAATCTGCAGAAGTAACAACAACAGCAACAGCAACAACAATTAGGAGTTCATCCTGGAAAGGGTGAAACCGGGCTACTCTCTGGAGGGAAGGATTGTGAATCTCTGTGTGACATACTTTGGGCATGTTGCAAGGAGGGCCCAGTCCTTGGAGATCCAGGAAATCATGCTTGGAAGGGTGGAAGGACAGAGCAAGAGAAGATAACCTGGATGAGATGGATTGACACAATGACTCGGGTAATGGAGGTAGCTGTGTCAGAACCAATGAGGTTGGCTCAAGACAGAACAGCGTTCAGAGTTGTTGTACAGGTCGGGTCACTCAGAGTTGTAGACAACTTGATGGCACATAGTAATAACAACAACATGTAGTGATAAAGAATAAAGTTCACTGTGTGACACATCTCAAAAATGGATAAAATAAAAAAAAATGGATAAAATAGATAAATAATAGATAAAATATAGATAAAAATAGATAAAAAATAGATCAATCTGGAGGACAATAAGTGCAATTAGTCAAAAAAAGGATAAGTGGTAAAAACCCCCATCATGAACAGATTTACAAAAAGAAAGATATACTTGGATTGTTTCCCAGTGTTGGAGGGGCAGGGAGGGAATCACTAAGTAGATAATGTATACTTACTATTTCTCATGAAAGGAAGCACAATACCAATATTGGGCAAGTTAAATCATTTGATGGAAGAGAAAGGAAGTCATTGAGAGGCTTGCAAAAATATAGGATGGCTTAACTGAATACTTCATCATGTACAAGCCTGCAACAACAGTAACAATAAATAATAGATTTTTTAGTGGATATATTAGTAAATATAAATACTAAGCAGATATTAGAGATTGTCTGGGAGGGCAACTGTGTGAGTATAAACCATGTTTGTGAGATTTGTCTACACAAGTTCCTCGTATTTGCTGCATTTATACAATACAGCACATAGGGCACAGCTACGGAATCTTTGTAGACAAAATCAAACACTAGTGGAAATGAGCGACAGAGTTTGCAAGTTAAAGAATCTCAGTTTGTGGAATATCTAGATCAATTGGCATAATATAATGAATAAGTGTGTTGTTGCTAAGTGTCATTGAATTGAATAGGACTCATAGTGACCATGAACAACAGAACAACAGAACAGAACCCTGTCCTACGTTGTGCCGTTCCTCCTCATCTCTGACACACTTGAACCCATTGCAGTCACTGTATTAATTCATCTCATTGAAGGTGACTTTCCCCTCTTTCATCGACTCTCTTACCTTTCAAAGTATGATGTCCCTCTCCAGGGAATAGCCTTTCCTACCAACAAGGTCAAAGTATGTGAGACAACGTCATGCTCTTCTTGCTTCTAAGGAGCATTCTAGATGTCTGTACTTTTCCCAAGATATCCGAGTATTCTTCTGACAGTGAATGAGATATTACGTACTCCAACACCATAATACAAAGGTATCGATACTGTTTCTGTCACTCTTGTTTGTTATTCAGATCTCAGAAGCATAGCAAATTCATAAACAAAATGTTCTAAATTCTACTCTAGTGATTAAGACAGGAAATCTTGAAAGTGTACGTGAGGTCGTCTCAGAAAAAAGTGCTGGTCTCTTCCCACTGCAGCAAAGAAGAGTAGAGAAAACAAAAATTCAATAAAGTCCAAAGGGTTAATGACTCACTTGAACCAGAGCCTCCTTCAGTCTAAGTGAGACAAGAGGAGAAACACAGTGGAAAGTATCAGTTAAAATGGAAGAACAATCTTGGACAGCATTCAAATGCATTAAAAAAACAAAACAAAACAAAAGAGCAGATGTATTGATCTGCTCAAGACTAGACCCATTCTGAGGGGCTATAATAAGCAATAGACTGGCCTATAAAATAAACAATAAGATCCACGAGAAATGTGTTTCTCAGAACAATCAATTATACAATACCAAAAATGGCAAAATTTCCCCAAAAGAATGTAAAAAGAAACAGGTAAATGGATAAAAGGAAATAGAAAGTGCTATTATTACAAAGTGGTAATTGCATGTATTGTTAGCGAGACGTTTACGAATTTTTTTTCTGGTAGACGGCATTTAAAAGTTAAATTTTCCTGCTTTTGGATCTTTCTTTCCCTCTCTCCTCCTCCTCCTCCTTTCTCTTCCTCCTCCTCTTCCTTCTCTCTCTCTATTTGAGTGAAAGCTAACAGTTCTTACCTGTTTTTTTTTTCAGACAATCAGATGGACATATTTGCTCTTTAGCCTCCGAGAGAGGTCCTTCAGCCCAGTTTTCCAATGCAACTCACCTTTTGATTTCCAGAATGCTTGTACCAAAAGTGTTGATTGTAGATTTGAGCAGGGCAAAATAATTAAGAACTTAAATCTTTTTTCCACCTATCATGATGCTGCTTATTGACCTGATGGTAAGGTGTTTTAAACAGTGCATAGACAGAGAACTGCCAGAAATACAAGAATATGAGCATGGTTTAGAAAAGGCCGTACAACAGAAGAGGTGAAAATCAAAACCACAATGAGACACCATCTTACTCAAGTAGCAGTTGCAAAGTTTAACAGGACAGCAAGAAATAAATGTTGGAAAGGATGTTATGAGATAGGAACTCTTATACCCTGTTGGTGACATTGTAAAATGTTACAACCACTCTGGAAGGCAGCTTGGTGCTTCCTCATAAAGCTAAACATAGAAAAACCATATGACCCGGTTATTCCATTGCTTTGAATATAACCCGAGAAAATGAGAACTGAGGCACAAATGGAAACGTGTACACAACTGTTCATAGCAGCATTATTCACCATCACAAGAACATGGAAATAGCCCAAGAGCCCAACCAATGGATTGAAAAATTATGGTACATTCAAATGATGGAATACAGTGTAGCATACAGGCACAATAAATTTATAAATCACAGCCCTCATTTGGGAGGGACTGGAGAGTATTATGCTAAGTGAACTCAGTCTCATAAGGACAAATACTGTATAAGGCCATTATTGTAGAAATAGAGAACTAGTAAAACGTGCATGAGGATATAAGGAGGGATGGGGGAAGCAGAGGGGCGAGGATGGGTGAGGGGGTAATTATGAGGTCTCATAATTTGATGGATGGAGGGAAGGGTGGGCTAAGGAAATGGAAAGATCTGGTGGGAAAAACAATATATTCAAACTTTGCAAGTAAACCAGTATAAAATATCAATTTTATATTAAGTAAATGAACTAGGAGGCTAGGGAGGAAAATGTACAAGCATGAATGAATTAAAAAAACATACAACATTTCTGTTGTTGTTATGTGCCATCGAGTCACTTGCGACTCATAGCGACTCTATGTACTAGAGCCCTAAACACCGTTCTATCCTGTGCCAACCTCGCCATCTCAGACACACTCATTCCCACCACTCCGCACATAGAATCCATCCATCTCATTGAGGATCTTCCTATCCTGCACCATCCCTCCACTCTCCCAAACATGATGCCCCTCTCCAAGGACCAGTCCCTCCTTGCAACATGCCCAAAGTATGTCAGACGAAGCTTCAGAATCCTAGACTCCAAGGAGCATGCTGGCTTCACCCTCTCCAGGGCAAACCTGTTTGTTCTCCTAGAAGTCCATGGTATATTCAGCACTCTTCTCCTATGTACAATGAAGCACACTGAGACTATCATTTGAACTTTTCTGTTAACTTTCATTAAAATCACAATTTAAAAATTGGGAAAAATTAAAGACAAACAATAAAAACCCCTCAAAAATTCTGATGATGATTATTCAAAATCTGAACAGGACATTTCTAGGGAACTGTCAAAAATTCAAGTTGAGTTTAGAAGAGATCATGGAATGAGAGACATCGTTGCTAATGTCAAATAGATCTTGACTTCAAGCAGTCAATACCATGAATATAGTTGCTTGTGTTTTATTGACTATATGTTAAAGGAGCAGAGGCAATGTGGAGATGGCTCAATCTGACCAATACTAACTCCACAAAGGGGAACTATTTCCGTCAACACCACCCACAGTAAAACTGATTCCTATAAAATTAGATGTGATCCCCAACTCTAATGCACTTATTGTTGTTGTGTGCCATTGAGTTGGCATTGCCTATAACTGACCCTCCATTAGGTCTTCAGAGGTAACAAAATGCATGAGAGGAGACTCCCCATCCTTCTCCCACAGAACAGAGGTAGCTGGTAGATTTGAACTGCATGCCTTTGAGAATACAGCCCAAATTATTACCTCTTGGGCATAGAGCTCCCCTATTAACCTGATTTGGAAATTCATTGCAAATGACCACACAGACTTTATAGAATCTTTTCACATTCACACATGTGGATATTATTAGAAAAACAGGTTTGGGGGCGTGGGGTGGAGGAGGGGTGGTCGTGTGTGTCAAAAGCTACCATACAGTGAAATCCAGAGTTAGTAAAAAGCAGTCCCAATCCAGGCAAGACATAACCCCTCAATTAGTTTAGATGCCTTCTCAGTCAAGAGTAAGATATAGTCTCCCAATAAATCCAGGTAGCTTCTCAGTCAACTGCAACATACCTTTTGTGCAGGAATTTCGACCCCGAAGTCAGGATGCACACTAATTTCTTTGGTGTTGCTTATTTCCTGATGTCAGGTACCATCTCAAGGGCTCTGGTTTGCCTCTACTTGGGTTCCTTCAGGTTTTACCCTGCTACAGTCTCAGTATAACCCAGTTAGCTTTTAATCTTACATTGGTCTCACAGCTGTTGATGATGTTAAAGATAATGATCAGTGGTAAACCAAGTGTCTGCAATTGAGGAACTGTGACCATACCCACAGGGGAGTTAAGGGGGTTGGTGGGTAGAGCCTTAAAGATTCATTTTACTTACATGTCTCACCTGGCTGTTTGCTCAGTTCTAAGATGAGTACAAAAAGTAAACAAAAATAAAATAGTATCCCGACATTGTACTATGCAAAGGCATTTGAGTGTGTGGATCGTAATAAATGATAACTAACATTGGGAAGTTCGAGATGTATTGATTTCAGTCACTGGGGTAATGGGGATAGGTGTGCCAGAGACAATGAGATTGGTGAGGGATAGAGCAGGGTTTAGGGCTGTTGTACATAAGGTCACGCTACTAATCGAAGGCGACTCGATGGCACATAACAACAAACAACAACAACATTGGGAAGAATGGGAACCCCAGAACACTTAGTTGTGCTTATGAGGGATCTAGATATGCCCCAAGAAGCAGCAGTTCATGCAGAATAAATAGATACTACATGATTTAAAATCAGGAAAAATGTGTGTTAAAGTTGTATCCTTTCATTTGACCCATTCAGTTTGTGTGTTGAGCATATAATCTGAGAAAAAGAATGGGACATCAGAATTTAAGCCAGACTCACTGACAGTCTGTGATATGCAGATGATACAACCTAGTTTATTGAAAATGAGCAGAATTTGATACACTTATTTAAAAAGATCAAATAATATAGCCATTAGTGAGGATTACACCTCAAAATAAAGAATATCTGTATCCTTACAACAGATGGAGAAAAGACAGAAGTCAAGGATTTCGTTTTACTTGGGTTCATGGGTTCACTATCAGTACTCATGGAAGCAGTAGTTTAGATATCAAAAGGTGGGTTCTGTTGTTTTTCATAGCAGATCTTTCTCATTTCCTTTCCCATCCCTTCCTTCGCCCATCAAGTTTTGTGACCCTCTGATTAACAATGTAAACAAACTTTGTAAGTTAACTAGTATGAAAGAAAATTTTTTTTAAAGGTGTGTTTCATTAGGCAAATTTTGTCAAAGACCTCCTTAAAGTGCTAAAAAAACCCCCAAGTACAGTAGTTGGAAGACTGAGACGAGCTTGATTTTTACCTATTTTTTTAACCTATATTTTCAATTGCCTCATGTACAAGTTGGACGAGGAAAAGAAATATCAAAGAATTGATTCCTTTGACATGTGGTATTAGTGAACATTCTACGGACTGCCAATCTTTTTGTTGTTAGTAGCATTGATATGACATATAGCAACTCTATGGACTGCCAGCAGAGTAAATAATCTGTTTTGGAAGAATTACAGCCAGAATGATCCTTAGAAGTAAAAATTAAGAGACTTTGTCTCACATATTTTGGACCTATTTTCAGGAGCCTTAGAAGCGTACACCATGGTTGGAAAAGTAGAGAGTTGGTGACAGAAAGGAAGTTTTTAACCAATAAATTGACACAATGATTTGAATGAGATGCGCAACAGACATTGTGTGAATGGTGTATGATTGAGCAAAGTTTAGAATTTCTGTTATGAGGTCGGTATGAGGAGGACGAGATGATACAACTTAATAAAAGTCATAATTTATAATTTTATCATCCCAGATTGTTATTCATAGCCTGGTTTAAGACCACTGAAACTCATTAACATGAACAATTGCTTGCCTTAAAGTTAATTTCTTGTTCTTAAGCAAAGTTGGTGAGATCTTGAAAATAAATTTAAAAAAAGTCTTATAAATAAGAAAAATATATCAGAACAGCCACCTATATCCATTGGTAACCAAAATATGTTGTTATTGTTGTTGTTGTTAGGTGCAGTCGAGTCGCAGATGACTAGAGAATGAAAGACCTGAACACTTGTATGAGTTTTCATCGTTTCTTCATGTTCATAGAGTTTCCAAAGGCAAGCTATTTTGGAAATAGATGTCACTCCTGCTTCCAAACAATCAATGAAAATTGAAATTTATTAAAAATGAAATGAACTGCTGAATTATTAATAGGAAGTACAATGCTGTCAGTGTTCGGGTAATGCTCACTCCTTTACGAGGAAGATCATTAAGAAATATCAGGAAAGAATCCAGTTTCTAAAGATAATATGTAGAAATTTCATACTTTTACCAACTTCTCTAGTCTGAAATGGGACAAAATTGCAATCAATATTTAAAAATAACTTGGTAATTGGAAGACCATCAAAGAAATGGATAGACGCAGTGAGTGCAGCAGTCAAGTGTGCCAGTGGTGATGAGGGTAGCATAGGCCAGCGTTCAAGTCTGTTGTTTGAAAAGTATCTATGAGTCATCTTTGACTCAATGGCATCCTGTAATTGGAAAGAGAAAGTTGAAAACAAAGACATAACGGTAGTTGAAAAACATGCTAGCGATAATCATAGTGAAGCTTGAGGATACAGATAGAATTCTGAAAGGCCAATAAATTACATTATTCTTTGGAAAGCCTGACCCCCTCCCCAACAAATTAAATAGTTACATGGGGACCTGCTCAGGTCTAATACAAGAAATCAAGGCAATTATATCTATGAAAAGATGTTGGAAAATTTCAGTACAACTAAGCATAACAAGTCCAGGGGCTAACTATGGAAGAAATCATCGGTAATTTATATTCAAGTTCAAACTGAAAAAAATGAAACCAGTCGTGAGAGGTGAGGAAGTTATGATGATTCCACTTGCCTAGGGACAATCTTAAGAATAAATTTGACACATTGAAAACAAATGATGGAAAACCAGAAGAGACTTGGGATTAAATCAAGAACATTGTTCATGAAAATACAAAAATAATTAAAATGAAAGGAAAAGATGAAACTGAGGTCAGAAAAATTCTGAAACTTGCTGTTGAACACGGCAAGGCCCTCTATAAGGTGGATTGATTCAGTGACTGGAGTAATCGGAATGGGAGTGTCAGAGACAGTGCGATTGGCACAGGACAGAGCAGAGTTTAGGGCTGTTGTACACAGGGTCGCTATGAGTCGCAAGCGATTCGACGGCACATAACAACAACACAAAAAACAATAGAGGAAGAAAATCAGTACCAAAAAAAACCCCCTTGTTTATTATTCCTCAAACTGAAAGAACTAAAGAATATTAGGACTTTAGTCATAGTCATTGCCTCTGAGTCGGAACTGGATCATAATTGACCTTTCAGTGAGTTTTCAGGTGAAACCAATTGCAGGAGTGTATGTTGACCACCTTTCTCTCATGGAGCAACTGGTAGATTAGAACCACCTGCCTTTGGGTTGGCAGTACAATTTCTTATTCTCCAGGTCCTTTCAACCTTAAATGCATGCATTTCTAATCCACCAGCTGCTCTGCAGGAGAAGGATGGATAATCTCTTCCAGTGTAATTAACTGCCTCTAAAAACCACTGGGTGGGGAAGCTATAGGTTAGTTCCAAATCAAAGGTACTCAACAACAACAACATGAACAAAATGTGGGTAAGTAGAGAAGAAGAAACCACAAAGAGGTATAGAATGAAAAATGGAAATTAGGATTATAGGAAAGAATAGAGAAAAACATGATAGTATTGTGAGCATTAATTAAAAAAATAATCACAGCAGTGTATCAATAGAGTACCACCAAAAGTTCAGATTACATCAGAAGAAGAGATGGAATCAGAGACATATTTGCTGATGCCAGATGGATGCTGCCTGAAATGAGAAAATACCAGAAAGATGTCTACCTCTCTTTCTTTTACTTTACGAAAAATCCAAGTATTTGAATTATTAAAAATTATGCATGTTGTTGTTGTTATGTGTCACTGAGTTGCTTGCAACTCATAGCAACCTTATGTACAATAGCCCTGAAACCTGCTCTGTCCTGTGCCAACTTTTCTGTCTCTGATACATCTCCCCTCATTATCCCAGTCACTGAATCATCGATGGTGTTCCTCTCTTTCTCACTCCTTCCACCCTTCCAAGCATGATGTCCTTCCAGAATCCAATATATAATCAAGAGGCATTCTTTGACACAATGTAAGGGAATATGGTTTGACTTAAATCATGTAAGATCTGATTCAGAGATCTGTCTTATCTGATATACATTTATTCAAATGTCATGCTAAACAAATAACTTGTGAAACTAGATTACAGGGCGATAAAGGTGACATCAAGATCAGTTGCTATCATTAGGTGCTGTCAAGCTGACTCGCACTCATAGAGACTCTATGAGCTAAAGAAGAAAACCCAATCTATTTGCATCATCTTCACAATCTCCTCTGTGCTTAACTCCATTGTTGCAGACAATGTGTCAATCCATTTTGTTGAAGTCTTTTTTAATTTTTCCTGACTACCAATTTTACCAGATGTGATTTCACTTTCCAAGGACTGGCCACTCAGATAACATACAATGCGTAGAATGAGCACACTTTCAACATCTTTGCTTCTAAGAAGTATTATGAATGCATTTCCTGCCAGCTGGACTTTTTTATTCTTTGCTCAAAATAAATGACACTTTCAATATTCTCATGACACTTTCAATATTATTCTCTAATACCATAATTTAAATGTATTACTTTTCATTCTGTCTTCCTTATAACCGGTTCAACTTTCACATACATACTAGGCAATTAGAAATAGTATTGTCTGATTAAAACTCACCTTTAGTAATCTTCAAAGTGACATTCTTGTCCTTGTTGAGGAGCTGGAGTATTCTGTAAATTTTAGATATGAGTCCCTCATCAGATAAGTCATTGTTGTTGTTGTTGTTGTTGATTGCTGTCAAGTAGAGCACAACTCATAGTGACTCTATGAACAAAAGACCTAATCTGTTTCCATAACTACCATCATTTCTCCAAGTTCATAGTTTCCAGAGGTATATGGTTTAGGAAGAGGATTTCAATCTTGTGTCCAAATCTGCTTTACAACTGGGAGCCCCACCAAACACTGTCCACAATGGGAGACCATTCTGGTATTTGATACTCCAATAGCACAAGGTTTAGCATCAAAGCAACCCAGGTAACTTCATACAGCACATTGACAAACAGTGATATACAAAGTGGAAAAGCGTTCCTCCAGTTATAACAGCACTAGTCTCACTTGTTGTTGTTGTTGTTATGTGCC
>NW_006400181.1:782857-784009 GCF_000299155.1 Elephantulus edwardii | reverse complement strand
ATTTCTGTACATTTATAGTATTTAGAGAGTTTGTAGAATTTCCAGAGGCATCTAGTTTAGGAAGTGGATGCTACTCCTGCTTCCCAGCATGAATCAATCTAGAAGCTCATCCAAATATTGTACATAATGGGTAACCATTATGGCATTTGACAAGACTATGGACCAGTGTTCAGTATCACAGCAACTCCAAGTTGTTCAGTACAGCAAATATGTCACATTCATCTGTTTTGGTCTGTCCTGGTTATACGTTTTTCATTATGCTTAGAAGCCTGTTGCAAAATGGGCACAGGATATGAACAGACACTCCACCAAAGAAGACATTCAGAGGGCAAACAAACAGGAAGAAATGTTCGACATCCCTAGCTTTCAGAGAGATGCAAATAAAAACAACTATGAGATTTATTATCTCATAGCAAAGTTCAATAGAACAGCAAACAATAAGTGCTGGTAAGGTTGTGGAAAGATCGGAACCCTTACTCACTGCTGATGGGAGTGTAAAATGGTGAAACCATTATAGAAAGCTGTTTGGCGCTTTCTCAACACTTTGAAAATAGAAATTTCATTTGACTCAGCAATATCACTACTAGAAAAATACCCTAAAGAAAACAGAGCTGTCACCCAAACAGATTTATGTACATCCAAGTTTATTGCTGCATTATTCACAGTAGCAAAGAGATGGAAGCAGCCCAAGTGCCCATCAACAAATGAATGGATAGAAAAACTGCAGTATATTCAAACAATGGAATACTACACAGCACTGAAAAACAAGGAACTTATAAAATATTATACAACATAGGTGATCCTGGATAACATGATGCTGAGTGAAATATCTCCATCACAAAAGGACAAATACTGCATAATGCCACTGTTATAGACTGACATGTAGGTTGGGGGGAAACTAAGAAAAGAAGGAATAAATAATGAACACTGCAGTGGGATGGATGAAGAAAAGAATTGTTTAAAGAGAATATATCATTATGCACTATTTATATGACAACAGTCCAGAATAAGAGGTGCATAGCAAAGTGGACTGAGGGAGGGTTGGCAGGGAGGGAGAAAATGATGCAACAATGAATTAAGATTCTTTTTTTTAAGTGAACTGGAGGCAGGTAGGGAAGAAAATGTGTAACAATGAATGAATGAATGAATGAA
>NW_006400181.1:773378-782477 GCF_000299155.1 Elephantulus edwardii | reverse complement strand
AAAACAATTAGAGGCAGGCCTGAGGGCCGCGGAGTAGAGTCACCCACCTTTGGCTTGGGAGCATGGCTTTCTGTCCACTAGGCCAACAGCTCGCTCTCTCTATGCTGCTGTTGGTGGTAGTGTTGTTAAGTGCCTTCAAGTCGCAGACGACTTGTAGCAACTCTATGAACCAAAGTCCTGGACTCTTCCTGTATAATATTCACCAAAGACCTACAGAAAGGTATATATGATGGTAGCAATGAGTTCAAGTGTGTTGGAGATGGTGAAAATGGCATAGAACAGACTAAGATTAAGCTCTGCTCTTGATAGAGCTACTATTAAGTTTAAGTCTACTCAATGTTTAAGTCTACAATAACACTTATTTTTAAAAGAATATTTTCTCTAGATTATAAAATAAAATTTATGACTCCATTAACACTCACTTCTTCCTTGTCTAGTGGGTTATAAATGTTTCTTGCCCACTGCTGTGTAACTAAAACGGTGCATTAAAAGAAGACTATCTGAATAGATGAGTCAGTTTAGTATGGTTTATCTTCCATATTGGTTGTTTTCATTGACTTTGGGATTGAAATTAAGCTAGGGCCTGGAGCAGGCTCCAAAGGCTCAACCCCACCCTTAATTACCTTACTCTAGGGGTCAGGGCCTCCCACCCACCTTTGAAGGCCAAAAAGGACAGTAACACACAACGCAAAAGACCCCAGAAAACTTCCCTTGCCTGACTGCCACCAAGAGGAGCCGCCATGGAGACGCCAGCCATCCCAGTCGCTTAGCCAGCTGACTTCCTGAGTGGAGGGAGACTCCGTTCCCCAAGCCTCGTAAAGGATTTTAAGCTAGGGCCTGGAGAGATCTATTTCTTGATTACTACCCAAGCCTCGTAAAGGATTTTAAGCTAGGGCCTGGAGAGATCTATTTCTTGATTACTACTCTCATGGATGTTGAAGATTATGTGGATGATGGTGTTACATTTAACTAAGATAAAAACCTAGAAATCGTAAATATTTTCTCTTTTTATCATGATGTTTAATGGTCCAGTTATGAGAATTTTTGTTTTTTTTTTGTGGTGAAATATAATCAAAATTGAAGGCTTTAGGTTTTAAAGAAAATTCAACAGTAACTAATTTTGGAAGAAAACTCAGTATTAACCTCTGATATGCAAATGACACAACATTACTTGGTGAAGTGAAGAGATATTGACGTGCTTATTAATGAAGATTGTTTTCACTCTGGATTACATAGCAACAACAACAACAACAAATCCTTACAAAACAGCTAATAAGTTACATCATGACAAAGGTAGAAAGGATTGAAGTTATCAGATATTTCATTGTCTTGGAAGCAACGGTCAATCAGACTTGTTGCATTGACAAATCTTCTGCAAAATGCTTTTGAAAAAGTGTTAGAAAATGATAATATCATTTTAAGTATTAATGTATGCCTGACCAAACAATAGTATTTGCAATTATCTCACATTCATGGGAAACATAGACAACGAAAATGAAGCCTGAAGTAGAATCAATGACTTTGAAATGTTGTGTTGCTGAAGGAATATTGAATATAATGAACATGGTCTTAAAACTCCTTAGAAATGAAGATGGACAAATTTCATCCCTCATTGGACAATTAATGTATAGGGGTTATGACATCATGCTTGGTAGCTGTTAGTGTCTTGATAAGACTGTCCCACAAAAAAGAGTCACTTTCAAAGGCACAGAGGTTAGGATTTTTATGTATCTTTTGGGAGACCACAAATCAATCCAAAACTGGTGAGAACCATAATTTATATACAATTGAATCAGTATTTCAATTCTCTGTTCTTACATAAACTTTTGTGATTTTCTGTGAGTTAAGCGGTTGTCAGGTAAGGTACAGGTTAAAATTAAAAACTAAACTTGACTGCCTATTTAGAAGTAGTGGATTTTTTTGGTCTTAAAATTCTGTCGTTTTCCTTTTTGTGATTTGACCTTGGGTTGTTCTGTGATTTCTGCCCTCCACCCCTTTAATCCATTGCTCCAAGGGCTTTGTCCTGTTAGATATAGATTGTTATTCTTGTTGTATCTCTGGAGATGTGAGATCTACGAAGAGAATTATGATCAAGGTCCCGCTGAGTTTAATTATGTGAAATACACCTTTGGCGTTGTCTTGCTTGAACAGACTCATCAATGAGAATTGTGACTCATATAAATAAAGTATCCGACGACTTTTTTGTTCCTTAGCACAAGAGTGCTTGCAAGAATAATTAGAACACTGGCTCATTTAGGAGATGCAATGACGGACTCTGAACGCAACACAAGAAAAATATGAAAATACTTTCCATCATCCAGGAAACCAAAATTCAGTCAAGCTTTATGAAGTTTGGCCAGTGTAACAAACTCAGAATGAAAACCTCGTGGATGCTTCATCATTACACTTAAAACAGTAAAATAGTTATGAAAACAGGTTTTTCTTTCTCACAAAATTTACTTTTTTGAAGATTTTATACTAATTATTTGCTATTTATTTGGGGTGGAGATTTACTTTGAATTTATCTCTTCCTACTCACTTCTCATTATTACACAACATAGAGGATATTAATTCCAGAAATTTTAGAAAGGTATCATCTTTCTAGAGACAGATTTCCTCAGGTGTAGAAATTGTTGGTCACATGGAGACGTTTCTTCCTTTGTAGGTGATGCATGGACTGTCTTATTCTCTGTGTCCATAGACATGGAAGTGGAACATGAAATTGTTTTCATTTAGAACAAAGAAGGCGCCATAATTCACAAACTGGATGGGATAACTGTATTATTATGCAGGTAACCTAGGAATTGTTGTTACATATGAGCCTTCACCAGGCTATATTATTCGACTTGGAGTGTCATAGCCTTTAGAATTCTCCTCCGTAATTCTGATAACCAATGACAGTGATCCTTTGTGAGCTATTTGGGAATTGGCTCAATCCTGAAATTTCTTTTGGGTATTTTTATCCTACATAGATCCAAAGTACATTTACTTTGTCTAATTTTTGCACTTCTAGAGATTGCCACTATTTAGGAGATCTTTAGATGAGAAAACATTTGTAAATAATAGTATAGGATTAAGACAAATGCTCTATAAACATTGGTAATCATTTAGTTATTAGAAAATTATGTAGTATCCATAAACTTTCATTATTGGCTATCAAGAAACAAAGGTGATGTGCAGGAAAAGTATTGCTCAGTCCTTAGAAACAATAGGAACTGGCTATTTGAGGAAAGGACAGAATTTACCATTTAAAACATGGAAGTGGTTTTATAGAGAAGAACTTGCTAGATAGAGATGTGGAATTCGGGGATAGTTGGTTTAATCAACTAAGATAAGATACTATAGTATAAACACGAGGAGGGAAATGCTTACATAGTCATATATAATAAGCCTGACACATTGTTATTATTATTCTTTAAAATATGTTTATAATTTTTGTTAATGGGATTAAAGTTACTAGATAAGAAGAATCTTCCATTTCTGGAAAGTAAAAAAAAAAATGCTTTTATCCATTTGAAAGTAAACAATAAATAATGTTGTCCTGTTGCTATTGTTGTGTACCATAGAGTTGGAATCGACCCATAGCTGACCCTCTGGTGGGTTTTCAGAGGCAGTTCATTGCACAGAAGGAGATTGCCCATCCTTTTCCCATGGAGCAGCTGGTGGCCTCGAACCACATGCCTTCTGGATTACAGCACAGCCTCTTGCCAGTAGGCCACCATGAGACCCTTGCATGAGATGTCATTGCCAAATGTTTTATTCCAGTCTGTAGGTTGTCTTTTCAGCATATTTTCTTGCAGATAGCACATTAGTGTCTCTGCTTGATTAAATTAATAATTCATCTGAATGATGACTGAGAACTGAAACGATATTTTAGTAAGCATTGTACTTTTACCATCATCGGGAACCATTGAATGAACATAAAAAAAAGATTTTAATACTAATTTCATTCTTGTTTCAAGAAACTTCTGCATTTCTTTTGCTTAAAAAAAAATTTAATCCTTCCAAAAGTAATTTGTAATCATTATATTCCCAAATTTTTCTTGAATTCTAAATTAACTGGTTTTTGAATTCTGAATTTTTGCAATTTTGACTTTCTGAATTTTTGAATTCTGAATTCACTGATGAGCATATGGAACCAAGGAACAATGTGACGGAGTTTGTCCTCTTGGGGCTCACTCAGAGTCTCCATGGTCAGAGAGTATTATTTGTTTTATTCTTACTCTTCTACGTCTTTACGATGGTCGGTAACCTCCTCATTGTGGTGACTGTGGTGGTCAGTCCAGCACTCGATGCCCCTATGTACTTCTTTCTTGGCTACCTATCATTTATGGATGCTTTTTATTCTACTACGGTAACTCCAAATATGATTATAGACTTACTCTATGAGAGGAAAACCATTTCATTCAAAGCTTGCCTGACCCAGCTCTTTGTAGAACACTTGTCTGGTGGTGCTGAGATATTACTTCTGGTGGTCATGGCCTACGATCGCTATGTGGCTATCTGCAAACCCCTGCACTATATGACCATCATGAACCGACGAGTGTGTGTTCTGCTGTTGCTGTTAACCTGGATTGGGGGGTTTCTTCATGCAATAGTTCAGCTTCTGTTTGTTTATAACTTGCCCTTCTGTGGTCCCAATGTCATTGATCACTTCATGTGTGACATGTACCCCTTATTAAAACTTGCCTGCACTGACACTTATGTCATTGGCCTTCTTGTGGTCGCCAATAATGGGGGCATATGTGTGGTCATTTTTACCCTTTTACTCATCTCTTATGGAGTCATTCTGCGCTCCCTGAAGAATCTGAGTCAGGAAGGGAGGCGCAAAGCCTTGTCCACCTGTGGCTCCCACATCACCGTGGTGCTCCTTTTCTTTTTCCCTTGTATCTTTATATATGTGAGACCTCCTTTCACTTTGTCCATTGATAAAACATTGGCTGTGTTCTACACTGTCATAACTCCTATGTTGAATCCCCTAATCTATACTCTAAGAAATGCAGAGATGAAAAACGTCATGAAAAAGCTTTGGAGTAGTGAAAGAAAATGAGTGCAGGCACAACAAATGCATTGGCCAATTTCAAGGAAAAAAGGTTCTTTCTGAAGAACTCTGTGTAATTACACAATGTGGTAATTTTTCCTCACTTTTAACAATCTGTAAATTATAAAATTGATTGTGCATCTACTTTAACTGATCATTTTTTTAAAATATATATTTTAAGATTAAAATGGTGTATTTTTAAATGAAATTATCCTCTTGAGTTTATAGATTCGTATTTCATATGATGAGTTTTGTTACATGCCAGCAGTTTATTTTAGGTAATTAAAATTTTTCTTATCTCTTTCTTAAATAATGCTAAACTGCTTCAGAATTAATAGTTCTCCTTACAGATTTTAAAATAATATAATAAGATGTAAAATTATCAAACCATTCCCACCAAAGTTATCCCATACAACATTTCAAGTGTTTGTGTAGTCTTATTTTGTGTCAGTCAAGTTCAGTCAATGTGTGGTTTTGTTTAGTCTGCTTCTTATGTTAAGATTCAGGACGAAAGATACTTCTAATTTCTATCTTTTTATGTATGTATTAAATATTCAGTTGCACTTGGATCAATTTTGACACAGTAGGGTCCTATATGGAAGCAGGAGTGGCATCCACTTCCTAAATAACATGCCTCCAGAAACTCTATGAACTTTGAAAAATGTCGACAGTTGTAGAGGGGCTTCAAGCCTTTTGTTCATAGGGTCCCTATGAGTTGTGCATGACTCGAAGACAATCAACAACAACAACAACAACAATGGTCTTACATGCTCTAGAGTGAATTGTGCTACTTTGAAGTTTTGTTTCTATGAACTATCAAAAAGAGATTTCTAAGACTTTTCTATGAAGCAACCCTCTGTTGTTGTTGTGAGGTACCATTGAGTAGACCATGACCCTCATTGACTCTGTGAACAACAGATTGAAATCTTGTTTTATCCTGTGCCATCCTCATAATTTCCACTACGTTCAAGTGCATTGCTGCAGTCTGTCAATTCATCTCATCTGAGGTCTTCCTCTCTTCACTGTTGCTATCTTTTACTTCTTGATGACACTTCCAAAGCATATGAGATAAAATGTTACCATTTCACCATGTTTCTCTCAAAGGAACATCCTCCTAGGCAGATTTGACAGTTTTTTTTGCTTGTTTTTGTTTTTTTTCAGTATGTTCAATACATTTCACCAAAAGCGCGATTTAAAGCCATCAATATTTACGTGGTCTTCATAACTCACTGCACTACTTTCACATGCATGGGAAACTATTAAAAATACCATAGCTTGGGATAGGGACGTCTTAGTATTTAGAACTGACATCCTCGCTCTTCAGTGCTTTCAAGAAGTTGTTGGCAGCTTTGTATAATGCAGCATATCTTTGACAAAATCCAATACCCCTTCCTGATTAAAACACTCAGTAAAATAGGAATAAAATGGAATTTCCTCAAAATAGTAAAAAAGTATATAAGCAAACCGAGAGCCAATATCATTCTCAATAAAGACTAAAGCCATTCCTCCTGCAAACAGAGACCATACAAGGATGTTCACTATCACCACTCCTCTTTAATATTTTATTGGAAGTACTTCCTAGGACAATACGAAAAGAGAAAGAAGAGGTATCCACATTGTCAAAGAGGTGGAAAAACTATCATTGTATATAGATGATATGATAGGGTACACAGAGAACCCCAAAAGACTCAACCAAAAAACCTGTTAAACCCAGCAGATCAATTTAGCAGAGTGAGAGGATACAAGACAAAAATATAAAAATTCGTGGGATATCTAATAGTTGACCCTCCAGTCTGTTTCCAGAGGGAGGAAATTGCAGGGGAACATATCATCCATGTTTCTCTCGTGGACAAACTGGCACATTAGATGAGCCTGGCATTGTGTTATCTGCACTATTGCTTACCCATAGATCATCAGAGTTCCCTAATTGAAACCTTGAACCTTGCTGTTGTTGTTGTTATGAGCCATGGAGTTGTAGATGACTCATAGTGACCCTATGAATGAAAGTCCTCAACACTTGATTGACTTTTATCCTTTCTCCAGGTTCATAGGGTTTCCGGAGGCAAGCTATTACGGAAGTGGATACCACTTCTGCTTCCAAGCTTGCTTTAATTGGGGAGCTCCACCAAACACTGTCCACTATGCGTAACCATTATTGCATGTGACACAACAGTGTCACAGTGTTCAGCTTCACAGCAACCACAAGTATTGTAGTATTTCAAGATTATGTATATCAGATGAATCTCAGCTGAAATAAAAGATTATCAGGAGAATGTCTAATAGTGTGTGGACCATAGCAAACTGTGGCTGACAATGAGAAGAATGGAAATTTCAGAACACTCAATTGTGCTCACATCAAATCTATACCTAGGTCAAGAAGCAGTTGCCTGACTGGAGCAAAGACACACTGCATGGTTTAAAAGCAGAAAGAGTGTACCCTCAGGGATGTGTCCTTTCTCCATACTTATTCAATCTTATGTTGAGCAAATAATTTGTGAACCTGCACTCTATGAAAAGCAATGTGGCATCAGGATTGGAGGAAGACTCACCAATAATTTTCTTTATGCAGATGTCAGAACTTTGCTTATTGAGTGTGAGGATTTTAAATGCTTGCTGCTGAAGATAAAGAACTACAGCCTTCCCTTTGAATTATATCTCAACATCAAGAAAACAATTTTCCTTACATGAGACCAATAGATAACATTACATAAATACTGAACATAACATTCTGTAAATACTGAAGTTGTCAATGATTTTATCTTGCTAAGATAAACAATCAACAACTGTGGCACCAGCAGCCAGGAGATCAGGAGATGCATTGCACTGGTCAAGTGTGCTCTCAGAGATCATTCTAAAATACTTAAGAGCAATGATCGCAGTTTGAATACTAAGGTGCACCTGATTTAGGCTATTATGTTTTCAATGATCTGTTAATCATTGGAGAGCTGGACAGTCAAAAAAATGGTAGAAGAATTGATTATTTTGATTGGTAATGCGGGCGAAGAGTAATGAATATCCCATGGACTTCTAAAAGAATAAACAGATATGTCTTAGGAATAGTGCAGAGAAATGGTTGTTGGAGGCAAAGATGATGAAGCTCCAACTCTGATACTTTGAACATGTTGCTAAGAGAAGTTGTGTCTGGGAAAGTGACATTATGTTTGGAAAGATGAAGAGTCTGTGAAAGAGAGAAAGACCTCCAAACAGAAGGATTGACAGGATGATCGCACCGATGAGCCAAAGTGTGTCAGAGATGATGCGGATGGCACGGGACAGGACAGGGTTCAGGTATATTGTTTATCAGGTCAATATGACTCATATTTCACAGGGAGGCAACAACAATAGCTAAAATATTGAAGGACAAAGGAAGTTTCAAAGAAGATCAAAGAGATGTATTAAATGGTAAGCAGAAACCAGAATTATAGCGAGAAATAAGGAAAGGGCAATAACATTGTGGATATTAATTTTAAAAAAATATTGTAGCAATGCATCAATAGGGCACCAGAAGAATTCAAACTGGATACAGAAGAGATAGAACTAGAGATATTATAGCTGAAGATGTTGAATTTAAGTAGAGAATACAAGAAAGATGTGTACCTGTATTTCACTTTCTGTACTAAAAAAAATACAAACATTTGGATTATTCAAATGTGTTTAACATTCAGAATAATGAAAGTTCCAGAAGACTTAATTGCATTCACACAGACCCTGGACATAGATCAAGAGGCATTCTTTTGAACAATGTAAGGGAATATAGTTGGTTGAAGTCATGAAAGATCTGATTCAGAGATGTATCTTTTCTGAAATAAACTTATTCAATATTCCACAAATAAAAAGCTAGACTATATGAAGAGAAAAGTTACTTCAAAACTGGTTATTGTCATTGTTAGGTGCAGTCAGACTGACTCCACTCATAGCGACTCTATAAAGAAGGAAACCTGACCCATCTTGCACCATCTTCATAATCTCTTCTGTGGTTTAGTCCATTGTTGTAGACAATACGTCAATTTATCTTTTTCACCCTTTGTTAAAGTTTTATTTTATTATTATTTTTTTTT
>NW_006400181.1:771028-772563 GCF_000299155.1 Elephantulus edwardii | reverse complement strand
TCCAGTTTCTTCACAACCTCACCAGCATTTGTTGTTTACTGTTCTGTTAAATTTTGCTATTCTGACTGGGGTGATATGATATCTCATAGCTGTTTTGGTGTCAACTCATCTTGTTGAAGGTCTTTTTCTTTTTCCCTCGACCCTCAGTTTTACCAGGCATGATTGCTCTCACCCAGGGACTGGACTGCCTTTTAAGATGATTATTCAATGTTATCAATGTATCAAGTGAACACACTTTCAACAATCTCACTTCTAAGAAGCATTTCTGAATGCACTTCTTGCAAGACAGATTTGTTTGTTCTTTGCTAAGTCCATGACGTATTCAATCTTCTTTTCTAACACTACAGTTGAAAAGCATTGGATTTTACTCTGTCTTCTTTATAGTCAAAACATTCACATACACTTTGTTGTTGTTATATATTGTGAAGTTAGAACCGATCCAAAGCTGCTTCTTCAGTGAGTTTTCAGAGGCAGTTAAATGTACAAAAGGAGTATGTCTAACTTTCTCCCACAGAATAGATAGTGGATGTGAACATGTACCTTTGGGTTGCCTGCACAACTTTTTACCAGTAGGTTATTATAGGTCCATGTTGTTGTTATGTGCTGTCAAGTTGCTAGTGACTCATAGTAACCCTGTGTACAACAGCTTTGAAACCTGCTTTATCCTGAACTAACCTTATTTTCTCTGACATACCTACCTCTATTACCCCAGTCACTGAATCAATCTCATCCAGGGTCTTCTTCTCTTGCCTGTCCTTCCACTCTCCCAAGCATGATGTCCCTCTTCAAGGGCTGGTCCATTCTCGCAACATGCCTAAAGTATGTTAGCTGGAGCTTCAGAATCCTTGCTTCCAAGGAGCAGCCTGGTTTTACCCTCTCCCGGATAAACCTGTTTGTTCTCCTAGCACCACAGCTCAAAGGCATCAATTCTCCTTCTATCATCCCTAGTCATTGCCAAGATTTCTGATGCATAGCAAGTAATTGCAGAGACCATGGCCTGGATCAGGCCCATCTTAGTCTCCAGAATGACATTGCTGCTCTTCAGTACTCTCAAGAGGTCCCTGACAGCAGATTTTCCCAACGTAATTCATCTTTCAATCTCCTGCATGCTGTTACCAAGATTGTTGATTGTAGAGCCAAGCAATTGAAGATATTAACAATCTCAGTCTCTTCACCATATATCATGATGCTGTCTATTGGCCAGTAATGATAATCTTTGTTTTTTTTATATGTATTGAAGGATGCTCTCCTTGAACTTTTGCAGCAAGCTCTTCAGGTCTTCCTTAGTTTCGGAAAACAATGTTGTGTCATCTGCATAACACAGGTTGTTGAGTCTTCCTCCAATCCTGATGATGCATTCCTTCTCATAAGAGCCCAGCCTCCTGGGTAATCTGTTCTGCATATAGATTGAAAAGGTATGGATATAGGACATATCCTTAGTGTACACCCTTCCCTAATTTAAACGATGCAGTGTTTCCTTGCTCTGTTCTGATGACTGCCTCCTTGTCCAAGCACAGATTTCAAAATCTATATAC
>NW_006400181.1:755078-769768 GCF_000299155.1 Elephantulus edwardii | reverse complement strand
GGCACATAACAGCAACAATATGCACAATCAATGTTCTAGAATTCCCATTCTTCTCAGAGTTAGCCACATTTTGTTGTGATCCACCCAGTCATAAATACCTTTAGTCAAATTTGAAATATGTTGTCTGGGAAAAATTTGCCTTAATCTTCAAAGTGACATTCTTATTCTTTAACACTTCAAAAGGTCATTTCTCATTGCAATATGTCATTTGATTTCTTGACTACTGCTTTATGGATGTTGATGTAGTTCTAAATTAAGAGAAAGCCCTTGATATTCAATGTTTTCTGTTTATCATGAAAATTTTTTGTTGTATTTGTGTTGAAATGTAATCAATATTGAATGCTTTCATTTCTAAACTTCAATAAAAATTAAAATTGAAAAAAACCCTTAACATCAGTGTCTGGTATGCAAGTGACACAACCTTGCATGGTGAATGAAGATAATTTGAAGGACTTATTAACAAAAATTATCTCCACTCTGGAGTACACCTCTACATAAAACATCCTCACAGAACCAGCAATAATTTACATCATAACTATAGAAAGACTGAAGTATCCAAATATTTTATGTTCTTGTATTTGTAAGCAACACCTAGGGAAGAAACATGTTGCAAACATGATGCATTGCAAGATCTTCTGCAAAATACATCTTTGTAAGTGCTAAAAAAAAGGGAAATGCTACTTTATATACTAAAGTATGCCTGACCAAGCCATAGTATTTTCTATTATTTTACACTCACAGGAAACCTACATAATGAAGAATGAAGCTTGAATCAATGACTTTGAAATATTATATTGACAAGGAATATTGGATATGCCAAAGACTTCCAGAAGAATAAACAAGCATGGTAATAATGCTCCTTAGAAATGAAGATGGGGAGATTTCATCTCACATAATCTCGACATCTAATCTGTAGGGATTAGGGCATCATGCTTGGTAACGATAACATCTTCAAAAGACTCTCATCACATATAGACTCACATACAAAGGTGAAGGGGTTAAAGTTTCAATATGTTTCTTGGATAATACCAGTCACTCCCCAACAAGTGAGAACCCTTATTTTGTTTCAATTGAATCAAGATTTCAATGCTTTGTTCTTAATTTTTTTTTTTTAATTCTCTGGGAGTTGAGCCATTGTCAGCAAAGATAAACATTCAAGGCATACAGTGAGTCTGACTGTCTTTTTAGAAGGTCATGATTTTCTTAATTCAAATTCTGTCCATCCTGTGGTTTTTGCTCAGGTGAGATGACTTCAGATTGCTCTGTTTTCCTCCCTCTACCCCTTCAGTTCAGTGCTCCAAGGAGCGTGTCACGTATGTCCTGTTAGATATGGATTATTATCCTCGTTGTATCTCTGGAGATGTGAAATCTACTATCAGAATTATGATCAAGGTCCCACTGTGTTTAATTACGTGCGATTCACCTTTAGAATTGTCTTCCTTGGGTAGACTCATCAATGAGAATTGAAACTCAAATATAAGTAAATTCTCCAACGACATTTGGTCCTTATCATAAGGCAGTTTGCATGAATGGCTTATATAGAAGTTAAAATGACAGACTCAAAGCATAACAAAATAAAAATATGAAAATATTTTCCATCCTCCAGGAAAACTAAAGGTCAACTGTGCTGGATGAAGTTTGCCAGTGTAATAAATTCAGAATGAAAATCATGTGAAGACTTCACCACCACCTCTAAAACACAAACAGCAAAATTTAATTATAGAAATAGTTTTTACTCTGGTAAAATTGTATACCATTTACTATTAGCTTGATCAAGGAGGAGTTTTATTCTCAATTTACCTCTTTCTTTTCAGACTCCTTATTGATATAGGACATAGCATATATTCATCCTGAAAATCCCAAAATTTTAAAAAGATATAATTTCTGTAGAGACAGATTTCCTGAGGTGTTGAAATTGTTGCCACATGGAGACATTTTTTACTTTGGAGATGATGTACAGACTATCTTACTCTCTGAGTCAACAGATATGACATCAGTGAATCAAACTGCTTTCGTTTAGTACAAAGAAGGCACCATGCTCCAGAACTTAGGTTGGACAACTGTCTAATCATGCAGGTAACACAAGAAGGGTGGTTACATATGAGCACTCAACATGCTGTATTTTTTAATTTGTAATGTCATAGTCTTTTAAAAATTCTTCTAAGTAATTATTATAATCATTGATGTCAGTGATCCTTTGTGATCTATTTGGGAATGATTCAATTCTGAAATATCTTTCTGATATTTTCATACTACATAGATCCAGAGCAAATTAATTTCTCTAATTTTTGGCCTTCTTGAGACTACAACTTTTTAGGAATACTTTAAATGGAGAAATATTTGTAAACAATAGGATAGGATTAAAATAAATGCTCTATAAGTACTCTTTGGTAGTTAGTTATTGGAAAAGGATATAGTATCCAAAAACATTCATTATTGGCCATCAAGAAACTAAAGTGTATTAAATTATTAGAAATAATAGCAATAGTTTTTTTCGAGAAAAGAACAGAAGTTGCTGTTGAGTTTAGAAATGCATAAGTGCTTTTATAAAGAGGAAAAGAAAATTAGCTAACTTGTGAGGTAGAGATGTGGAATTTGGGGTTAGATGATATCATCAGTTGAGATACTGTACTGTACATATACGAAGAAAGAAACAATACAAATTAGAAAGAAAACAAATTATGTAATTTATAGTGATAACAATAGAAAGACTTTGTATTGAGAGTGAGAAAGCGGAAGAAATCTAATGCTGATGTAGAGAACCGGCCATAGTTAGAAATGTAGACATGCATGCATCATAAAGAGAAGGCTGGGTAGAATTGTGAAGTCATTTACTGGAACCAATAACAACAAAAGCTTAGAAAGTATCTGGAGATTTTAGGATGAGTTAAAATCAGGAATATATTTGTATGTAAATATATATACATAGATATACATAGATAGACAACTAGAGATAGATATCTATAATATTGTGCATTGATTGTACGTGTGAAGATTTCTTTTTGGAATCTTCGCTATCATTATTTCCATTCTTTTATATACATAAAAATACAAATTAATATACTTATAACATTAATAAGATTTTATATTTCAATACTTCTTTATCTTCATGTCCTCATACAATAAGCTAATACATTTTATCCTTATTCTTTTAAAATATAACCTTACACAATATTTCTGAATGGAATCTAAGATCTAACTGGGATCTTCTAACTTAGGTAAGACGAATCTTCCTTTTGTAGGATATAGAAAATAGTTTCTTTTACTTAATTGAAATTAAACTATAAATTATATATCTTAATATTTTCATAATTTCATATTTAATACATTAGCATTAAATATTTCCTTCTACTTTATTTTGTTTATGGTTTCAGCTATGCAGGTACAACTTTATTTTCTTGTAGATATAAAGTTAGTGTCACTGCCTCATTTGGTTACTAATTTGTCTGAATAATGGTTGAGAATTTGGACTATATTCTAATATTCTAATAAGCATTATATTCTTACCATCATTCACAGTGTTGAATGAATATAAAAGCTATCCAAAGACTTCTACAAGTAATTTGTAATCATTATATTCACAGACAAATTTGTCCTGAATTCTGAATTAAGTACATATGATGAACACATGGAACCAAGGAACAATGTGACGGAGTTTGTGCTCGTGGGGCTCACTCAGAGTCTCCAGGGTCAGAAAATATTATTTGTTTTATTCTTACTCTTCTACATCTTTACGATGGTCGGTAACCTCCTCATTGTGGTGACTGTGGTGGTCAGTCCAGCACTCGATGCCCCTATGTACTTCTTTCTTGGCTACCTATCTTTTATGGATGCTTTTTATTCTACTACAATCACTCCAAATTTGATTATAGATTTACTCTATGAGAAGAAAACCATTTCATTCAAAGCTTGCCTGACGCAGCTCTTTGTAGAACATTTGTCTGGTGGCGCTGAGATATTACTTCTGGTGGTCATGGCCTACGATCGCTATGTGGCTATCTGCAAACCCCTGCACTATATGACCATCATGAACCGACGAGTGTGTGTTCTGCTGTTGCTGTTAACCTGGATTGGGGGGTTTCTTCATGCAATAGTTCAGCTTCTGTTTGTTTATAACTTGCCCTTCTGTGGTCCCAATGTCATTGATCACTTCATGTGTGACATGTACCCCTTATTAAAACTTGCCTGCACTGACACTTATGTCATTGGCCTTCTTGTGGTCGCCAATAATGGGGGCATATGTGTGGTCATTTTTACCCTTTTACTCATCTCTTATGGAGTCATTCTGCGCTCCCTGAAGAATCTGAGTCAGGAAGGGAGGCGCAAAGCCTTGTCCACCTGTGGCTCCCACATCACCGTGGTGCTCCTTTTCTTTTTCCCTTGTATCTTTATATATGTGAGACCTCCTTTCACTTTGTCCATTGATAAAACATTGGCTGTGTTCTACACTGTCATAACTCCTATGTTGAACCCCCTAATCTATACTTTAAGAAATGCAGAGATGAAAAACGTCATGAAAAAGCTTTGGAGTAGTGAAAGAAAATGAGTGCAGGCACAACAAATACATTGGCCACTTTCAAGGAAAAATTGTTCTATCAGAAGAACCCTGTGTAATTATACAATGTGGTAATTTTTTTCTCACATTTAATAAACTGTAATGATTTAATGCATATATTTTATATATATTTCAGCTATATATAATTGTTCAAAATTTATTTTTAAGATGAAAATATTTGTGCACTTGTTGTTTGTGCATTTAAAAATATTAAATGCTTATTATTAGATTATAGGTGCATATTTCATACTTTGGGGTTTTATAAAATTTATACCAGATATTTATATTTAGTTAATTAAATAAAGCTTATTTAAAGTCTTAAATAAAGTTAAACTTTTTCAGCATAGATACCTGTCATTACTAACTTCACCATAAGATATAAAAATTATTAAATCATCTCCACCTGAGTTATCCTGTACTAACATTTCAAGTGTGT
Organism: Elephantulus edwardii; assembly: GCF_000299155.1. Lineage (NCBI taxonomy): Eukaryota > Metazoa > Chordata > Mammalia > Macroscelidea > Macroscelididae > Elephantulus > Elephantulus edwardii. The sequence goes on along the minus strand of NW_006400181.1, from coordinate 764,777 downwards.
AGTCTTGTTTGGTTTTTTTTTCTTGTTTTTTTTTTTTTTAATACACCATAGCGTCTCTATCAATTCATTTGTTGATGGGCATTTGGTTTGTTTCCATATCTTTGCTACTGTAGACAATGCAGGAATAAACGTGTGTGTGCATCTATCTCTTTGGGTGACAGTTCTAGTTTATTCAGGGCATATTTCCAGAAGTAGAATTTCTGGGTCAAACAGCATTTCTATTTTGAGCTTATTGAGAAAACGCCATACTGCCTTCCAGAGTGGTTGCATCATTTTATTTTCCCACCAACAGTGAATAAGGGTCCCAATTTCTCCACAACCTCACCTGCATTTGCTGTTTGTTGCTCAGTTGAATTTTGCTATTCTTACTGTGGTGAGACGGTATCTCATAGTTGTTTCCATTTGCATCTCTATTAGGGCTGAGGATTTTGAACACTTTTTCATGTATTTGTTCACCATCTGAATGTCTTTTTTGGTGAAGTGTCTGTTCATATCCTGTGCCCATTTTGTGAGTGAGTTGTTTACCTTTATCTTGTTGTGGTGCTCAAGTAATGGATAAATTCTAGATATAAGTCCTTTATCAGACATATCATTATCAAATATTCTTTCTCTCTGTGGCTTTCCTTTTTACCCTGTTGGAGACGTTTTTTGTTGTTTTATTTTTTGATGTGCTCTGAGATTTGATTATTAGAAGGTTCCATTCATCTATTTTAACCTCTTTGGTTATATAGTCTTATTTTTGTGACAGTCAAGTACACTAAAATGTTGTTTTGCTTATCCTGTTTGCTATGTTAAAATTAAGGAGGAAACAAACATATTCTAGACTTCTATCTTTCTATGAATTAAGTATCCAGTTGCAGTTGGGTCAATTCTGACATAATATGACCTCAAATGCTCTTGAGTAGAATTGTGCTCCTTTGAGGTTTTGTTTTCATGAACTGTAAAAAATAGATTTACAGGACTTTCCTCTGAAGCAACTCTTGGTTGCTGTTATTATGTGCCATTGAGTAGATCATGCCTATTACTAACCCTAAGAACAACTGATTGAAACCTCATTCTGTCGTGTGTCATCCTCACAATCTACACTATGTTATCCACATTGTTGCACACTGTGAATTCATCTCATCAAGGGTCTGCCTCTCTTTACTGTTCCTATACTTTTTCAAGTACCATGTCTTTTCACAAGGAGTAATCCTGCTTGTTAACACTTCAAAAGAAAGTGAAACAAAATGCCACCATCTTTATCTCTAAGAAACTTCTTTAGGCACTTCCTCCCAGATAGTTTTGAGGTTTCTTGGTTTTTGTTCTTGTTGTTGGTTTTTGTTTTTTAGTTTTTTTTTTCAGTCTGTTTAATACATACACTCCACATACAACACAATTCAAAGGCACCAATGTTCTTTCAATCTTGCTTATTTATTGCACAACTGTCACATGCATCGGAAGCAACTGAAAATACATAGCTTGGGATAAGTGCACATTCATCTTTAAAACTGACATCCTTGTTCTTTCAAGAAGTCATTGACAGATTTGCTTAATGCAACACATCTTTGAAAAAAATCCAACACCCTTTCCTGATTAAAACACTCAACAAATAGGTATTTTTTCCCAACATAGTTATAAGTATATATGCAAAGCCAATTTTTCAGCATCATTGTCAATGGAGAAAGACTAAAGATATTTCCATAGCAGAGAACAGACACAAATGTTTACCATCCATCACCACTCCTATTCAGTATCTTATTTGAAGTACTTATTATGGTAATACGACAAGAAAAGGAAATAAGAGACATGCAAATTGGCAGAGTTGGGAAAATTGTCACCATATGCATACAATATGATAGTGCATAAAGAGAACCCCAAAGATTAACCAAAAATCTATTAGACCTAGTAGATTAATTTAGCAGGATATAAAATCATTTAGTAGATCAATTTAGCAGGATATAAAATGTGTTGTTGTTGGATACAAAATTTATTAGGATATAAAATCAGTATACAAAAATCAATGGGACTTCTCTACAGCAATAAAGGAAACATGGAAACGAAAACTAAGAAAGTATTATCATTTACAGTGACCAACCACAAGATAAAATACTTGGGAGTAAGTGTAACTACAGAAACTACAGACCTATATAAGGAAAACAACAAAATACTCCTATAAGAAACAATAATATATACAAATGGAAAAATATTGCCTGTTCATGGAGAGGAAAACTCACCATAATTAAAATGGCAATCTTACTAAAAGCAATCTATATTTTCAACATAATCCCAATATAGGTACCAAATTAATTTTCAAAGGAGATAAGAAAGGCAATTGGTAGGTTTATTTCTAGAGACTTTGAAGAAGCAATCTTTTCTGAAAAACAAAAATTAAATAGAAGACATCAGAACAGCCTGATATTAGTACAATGACAGACACGTAGACCAATGGAACAAAATAGAGACCCCAGAAATTGACTCATCTATGTGCAGTCAACTGTTATTAAAAAGGAATCAAAACCTATTAAATGGGGAAACAATTTCATCATACCAATGAAGGAGTTTTTCTTTTGCTTTTCAAGGGGAAGAGCAAACTGGGGGTGGGGGTGGGGTAGGTGGGCAGAAAAGTGCAACAATGAATGAATGGAAATCCAAAATCTCTGTAGATGTTCATTGAAATTAATTAAAAAAAGAATTTAAAAAATTTATAAAAATGGTGCTGGCAAAATTGGTTAGTTTTATTCTTGCAAAAAGCTGGAAAAATAGTTGAAGCAGGATCCACATCTCACATTATACACAAAAATAAACTCAAAGTTCATCAGAGGCCTACAGGTACAGCCTCAAAACATAAAGACAATAAGAGACAAAGAAACCAAATAACTTTCTGTCTTATAATACCATCAGTGCTGATTATGGATCCAAGAGATAAGGAAAGCATTGGCGACTTCAGTATTTTCTCTGTTTGCCATGATGTTGTCTAGTTGTGTAGATTAGTGTTCTTGACTTGCTAAACTTTTGTTAATTGAGCACTAAACCTGTTTGTCCCACTCTCAAATTCTTACATTATTAATATTACTCACAAGAAAGTTAAATACACAAAATTTCTAAACAAACAAGGCAGATAGACAATACAATTATAAATTGTACTCTTTTTTTCCAATTGGGAAATTATTTTATTTCCTCATATGATAATACTTTTGCTTTTAACATCCCTGTTACCTTCTTGTATATAATGTTGCCCAGCTGACTCGATGTGGACCCATATTCTGCCTATTATATGTAAATTTTAAAAAAATATCACAATCAATAACTTTAATTATATCTATAATTGTTCCTATTCCAAAGAAAGGTGTTCCAACAGAGTGTGGAAATTATTGAGCAGTATCATTGATATCACATGCAAGCAAGATTCTGCTGAAGATTATCCAAAAATGACTGAACAGCACATAAACAGAGAACTGCCTGAAGTTCAGGCAGGATTTAGAAGAGGCCATGGCACTAGGGATATTGTAGCTAATGTCAGATGGATCTTGGCTGAAAGCAGAGAGCACCAGAAGAATGTCTATCTGTGTTTCATTGACTACGCAAACTGTGTGGATCACAACAAACTGTGGTTGAATCTGAGAAGAATGAGAATCCCAGAACACTTGATTGTGTTTATGTGAAACTTAGACCAGGAGGCAGTCATCAGAACAGAGCAAGGAAACATGGCATGGTTCAAAATTGGGTAGGGTGTGCATCAGGGATGTGTCCTATCTCCATATCTTTTATATCTATATGTGGAATAGATTATCCGGGAGGCTGAGCTCTACGAGAAGTTCGACTTCAGGATTGGAGGAAGACGCGTCAACAGTCTGCTTTATGCAGATAACACAATGCTGGTTGCTGAAATTGAGGAGGATTTGAAGCACTTACTGCAGAAGGTCAAGAACAGCAGCCTTCAATATGGGTTGAAGCTCAATGTCAAGAAAACAAAGATTTTCACTACTGGGCTGATCGGGAGCATCATGATAGATGGTGAAGAGATTGAGGTTGGTGACAGCTTCAGTTTGCTTGGCTCTATAATCAACACTCTTGGTACCAGCAGCCAGGAAATTAAAAGATGAATTGCATTGTGAAAGTCTGCTCTCAGAGACCTCTCCAAAGTACTGAAGAGCGACAATGTCAGTCTGGAGACTAAGGTGCACCTGATATAGGCCATGGACTTTGCAATTGGCCTATGCATCAGAGAACTGGACAATGACTCAGGATGATTGAAGGAGAGTTGATGCTTTTGAACTGTGGTGCTGGAGAAGAATATTGAATATACCAAGGACTGCTAGGAGAACAAGTTCATCCTGGAGAGGGTGAAGCTAGGCTGCTCCTTGGAGGCAAGGATTCTGAAGCTCTGTCTGACATACTTTGGACATGTTTCAAGGAGGGACCAGTCCTTGGAGAGGGACGTCATGCTTAGGAGGGTAGAAGGACAGTGCAAGAGAGGTAGACCCTAGATGAGATGGATTGATTTAGTGCCTGGGGTAATGGGTGTAGACATGTTGGAAACAATATGATTGGCACAGGATAGAGCAGGGTTTAGGGCTGTTGTACACAGGGTTGCTATGAGTCACAGGTGACTAGACAGAATATAACAGCAACAACAACAGAGTTTGACACTGTTTCATTATCAAGAAATGTGCTGAGAATTTTTGCTAGCTTTGCTCTTTCAGTTCTATTACAAGGTCCTTGTAAATATGAGGGCTTGGGTCAGGTACACGCTATGTGTCAAAGTGACATCTTTTCTTTTAACAATTTAAAGTGATTTTTGGAAAATATGCCCAGGGCAATATATCATCTGATTTCTTTACAGCAACACCATGATCATTGCTTGTGGACCAAGTAAACTGAAAGATTTATACTATCTCTATTTTCTCCATTTACATTATACTGCTTATTGCTTCAGGTGAAAGGATTTTTATTATGTTAAAGTCTGTCATAGTTAAGCTTTAACTTGAATCTGCATACAAATAGTTGATAGTTTGTTACACAGTTAGCCATTGACCTAATTTTGATTGCTGATACTGGGCTTCTCCAGCGTCTTTCCCCAAAGATACAGACTATCTGATTTGTGTGTAGGCTATCAGGCAAAGTCCATGTGTGCAGGCACCATTTATGTATTTTTAATATGTAAAAAAAGTGGGAGTAGTGAGGAAAATTGAAAGAATGTGTTCTAATTTGTATTAGAATTTTATAAATAAACTATTTATTGTTTGTTGTTATGCATTTATTTTTTGTTGTTATGTGCCATTGAGTTGCTTGTGACTCACAGTGACCCTATCTATGTATAAGAGTCCTAAATCCTGCTCTATCCTGTGCCAAGCTCACCGTCTCTGACACACTCCCGCCACCCCAATCACTGAATTGATCCATCTCATTGAGGGTCTTCCTCTCCTTTGCTGTCCCTCCAGTCTCCCAAACAAAACGTCCCTCTCCAAGGACTGGTCCCTCCTTGCAAATTATGCCAGACAAAGTTTCAGAGTCCTTGACTCCACGGAGCAGGCTGGCTTCACCCTCTCCCAGACAAACTCTGTTTTTTTCCTAGCAGTCCATAGTATAGTCAACACTTCTTCAGCATCACAGCTCAAAGGCATCATTTCTCCTTATATCATCCCTAAGCACTGTCCAACTTTCCTATGCATAGCACTTACTTGCAAAAGAAAAAAGTCAATTGCTTGTGTCACAAAATTCTATTATTTGATTTCCAGTTTCATTTCTGTCACTCAGGTCATATTTCCAACTGTCATTCCTTTTTCATTTCCAACTTTTGCAGTCCAGTCACCAATAATAATTATTAATTTATCTTGATTGCATTTTCAACTTCAGATTGCAAAAATTGGTTAAAACCTTCAATTTCTTCATCTTTGGGTTTCACTGTTGTGTATATTTGAAAAATAATTATATTTATAGGATTTCTTTGTATGCATGTGGATAATACCTATTATTCAGCATAAATCTGAAAATATTCTTTTTACAATAAAAATAACTTCATTTTGTCTTTTTCAGCAAAATAGATCGTGTATTGCCTGATTCAAAATTGCCAATTCCGGTCCATCTCAGCTTACCAATGCCCACTATGCTGACTTCTTTGCATTACATTTAGTTTGTGTCAACAGTTAATTTTCCTATATTCATACTTGATACATCCCATAATCCAATTATTAATTATTAATGGACTTTGCAGCTGTTTCTTCTCATTTTCAGTCTTACCACATCAGCAAATGAAGGGCCTTTACTTGGTGGAAATTTACCTCATCTGCGCCATTATGACAGACTTGGTTTTGAGGAGGACACTCTCTCTAATTACTTCGAGTGCCTTCCAATGAAGGCTTGTCTTCTGGCCCCGTATTCAGTAATGCTTTTCTATTATCTATAGACTTTCAAAAGCCTGGTATTTCAAGTACTGTGTTGGCTGCACCCTCTTTGTCTTGTGATGTTCTTTCAGGTTCCTGTACCCCTTTTCCTATACTATCAATTATTTCTTCCATTTTTTTCCATAGCTGTTCAAGTTGATCCTCAGAAATCTATTTTTTCTGGATTGCTGTCTCTGTGGTATTTGCTCTCAATTACTTCTATTGTATCTTCCATCATTTGCATCTTTTTCTGTAGCTGTTGACATAACTTTACGTCATCATAGTTCTTCTGATGCTCTCTGTCTTGGGTATTCCTTGGGTCTGCTTTTCTAGGAGAAGAGTTCTTTTGTTTTATTTCCCATGAAGATTGAGGCAGACTGCTTCTTTTTTGATATTGTGTGAGTCTTTTCTTGGTCCTTCACGTCAAACACAGGCTCGAAAAAGCACTGGACTCCAAAATTAGCCACAACACCTGTGCACACAGCACCATGCTCTCTCTGGCAACCAGGTCACAGCAACCCAGGGTGGAGAAAACCAGGAAGAACATGGCTGCCTTCTCTCCCCTCTCCCCTGGGGGCTTAAAGCCCCCTCCTGCCTTAAACCCTAGACCAAGCCTGGCTTGTCTGGCTCCTAGAGGCATTCTTGGTGGATGTTAGATTTTTGTAACTGTATAATTTTGTAACTATATAATGACCTAGGGTGTGTTAATGTTTTGTGAAGGATCTGTTTATTGGTGCTCCTGTCTTGGGAAGAACACTCAGAAGTGGGATGACTCTTGCTTTCTAGGACCCTGCCTCCACCCAGCCTTTTCTGCTTGAGCTTAAGAAATCCCACATGATATAACTAGACACAGTGTTTAAGGCCAAAGTACCTGTCATATTGGTGCTCCTGGAACTAATCTCCAGGCAGTGGGGCAGAGGGGTTTCCAGTTGGTAGGGACAGCTGTTTAGTGCTTTGTGTGGGATTGTGGTCTAAGACTGCAGGCCCTCAACCTGGCAGAAAATGGTACAACAGTTTTGAACCCTAGTCTATCCTGGGCCAACCTTATTATCTCTGCTATACCTACCCCCATTACCCTAGTCATTGAGTCAATCCAAACATCCAGGGTCTTACTTTCTTGTACTGTCCCTTCATCTTCATGATGTCCCTCTCCAAGGACTGGTCTCTCTTTGCAACATGCCTCAATATATGTCACATGGATCTTCAAAATCCTTGCCTCCAAGGAGCAGCTATGTTTCACCCTCTCCAGGGCAAACCTAGTTATTCTCTTAGCAGTCCATGGATTCAATACTCCTCTTTAGCTCACTGGTCAAAGGCATCAATTCTCCTTCAATCATCCCTAGTCATTGTTTAGCTGTCTGATGCATATGCAAAGACCATGGCGTGTATCAGGCGCACCTTAGTCTACAAACTGACATCATTGCTCTTCAGTACTCTGGGAATGTCCCTGACAGGAGACTTTCCCAATGCAATTTGTCTTTTGATTTCCTGGCTGCTGTTACCAAGAGTGTTGATTGTGAAGCCAAGCAAACCGAAGCTGTTAACAATCTTAGTCTCTTCACCATCTGTCATGATGCTGCTAAATGGCCCATTGAAGAAAATCTTTATATTTTTGAGGTTGAGCTTCAATCCATAATGAAAGCTGTAGTCCTTGATCTTCTAAACCAAGTGTTTTAGGTCCTCTGTAGTTTCAGCAAGCAACATTGTACCATCTGTATAATGCAGGTTATTGATAAGTCTTCCTTCAATCCCGATGCCACATTCCTCCTCATAAGCTCAGCCTCCCAGTTCTACATATAGATTGAAAATGTATGGAGATAGGACATATCCCTGGTGCATACCCTTACCAGTTTTGAACCGTGCATTATTTTCCTGCTCTGTTCTGATGACTGGCTTCTGGTCCAAGGATAGGTTTCACAAAAGCACAATTAAATATTCTAGGAATCTCATTCTTCTCAGAGCTAGCCACAGTTTGTTGTGATCCACACAGTCAAATGCCTTTGCATAATGTTCCAAATCTGAGCATTCTAATTTAGACAGACTAGGAAGAAAGATTGGCCATCTACTTACCAAATAACAAGCTTTCATAAACATGATTACAAGGAGTTTGATTATTGAAGAGGCATCCTTTGAGACAAAAACATTTTAAGTGACTCAGGATATCTATTATAAATTAAATGTAAATAAAATGTCCAAAGACTTGTATCACTATCACATACATGGCTGGTTTTACAGGAATTGAAACAATAAACTTAAAGCATGTTGACCATGAACTTATTTTGTATCCCGCAGGCAAACTGAAGTTCAGCTATGAAGTTGGACTACTCTAATGCTTGGAAAGAGAGAGGGACAGCGCAAGAAAGGAAGACCCCCCCATAAGAGATGGATTGATACAATAATGCAGATAGTAGGAGAATGTGTCGGAAACAGTGAGATTGACTGAGGATAGGAGAGAGAGCTTTTGCGAGTTGTGCTGTGAGTTGCAGGTGACTTGACAGCACATAACAACAACAATAAATACACTGGGATATATTTATAAATATAAATATTAATATGAATATAAATAATAGAAATATGCCTGTGATACAGTTTTTGGTTATCTTAGTTTTTAATCAAGATTCAGACTCTTTTTGGTTACAGGACAATTCTTATATTTGTACTAAAAGTGCCTACTGTGGTATTTTATTGACTGTTCACAGACATTTAATTGTGTAGATCACAACAAATTGTGGTTAATATTTAGAAGAAGGGGAACCTCAGAACATTTGATTGTGGTCACCTGAAAACTATACATAGACTAAGAAGCTGTTGTCCAAACAGCAAGGGAACATTGCATGGCTCAACATGAAGAAAGGAATGTGTACGAGAATATATCCTTTCTCCAGACCTTTTCAATCTATATGGTGAGCAGACCATTTAGGAGACTGGACTTTACAAAGAAGAATGTGGCATCAGGATTAGAGGAAGAATCATCAATAGCCTGTGTTATGCAGATGACACAGTCTTACTTTCGGAAACTGAGGAGGACTTGAAGTGTTTGTTGCAGAAATTTGAGCACTGTTAGGGAGCTTTGGTGGCCTAGTGGCGAGAAGTTGTACTGCAATCCCAAAGGTGGTGGTGGTTGTTGTTATGTGCCATCGAGTCGCTTGCAACTCGTAGCAACCCTATGTACAACAGCCCTAAACTCTGCTCTGTTCTGTGCCAATCTCACTGTCTCCGACACACCCATCCCGATTACCCCAGTCACTGAATCAATCCACCTCATAGCGGGCCTTCCCCTTCTGCGCTGTCCCTCCACCCTACCAAGCATGATGTCCCTCTCCAAGGACCTGTC
>NW_006400181.1:749041-753933 GCF_000299155.1 Elephantulus edwardii | reverse complement strand
CACACACACACACACACACACACACACACACACACACACACACAAATTTGAGGACCGCAGTCTTCCATATAGATTGCATTTCAACATCGAGAAAACAAAGATCCTCACCACTGATCCCAAAACACCACTGTTCAGTTAGCATCATGACAGATGGAGAAAAGATTGAAATTGTTAACCATTTTATCTTGCTCAGATTTATAATCAATACCCTTGACACCAACAGTCAGGAGATCAAAAGATTGGTTGCATTGGGAAAATCTGCTGTCAGTTGCCTCTCTAGAGTGCTAAAGATTGGTATGGTCAATCTGGAGACTAAGATGTACCTGATCCAGGCCTGGGGTTCTCAGGTTCTCAGTGACTTTCCTGAGAGATGAACAATGATTGAGGATGACAAAAGAATGGATATCTTTGAGTTATGGTTCTGGAAAAGAGTATTGAACATACTATGGATTGTCAAGAGAACAAGCAGGTTTGTCCTAGAGAGTGTGAAATTATGTTGCTCCTTGGAGATAAGGATTTTGAAGCTCTGCCTCACATACTTTTATGTATGGTTCCAGAAGGGACCAGTCCTTGGAGAAGGACATCATACTTGGAAGGGTGGAGGGTCAGCTTAGGAGAGGAAAACCCTAGATGATATGGATTGAGTGACTATAGCAATGGAAACAGGTGAGTCAGAGATGGTGAGGTTGGCTCAGAGTAAATGGCACATAACAAGAACAACAATAAAAACTTAAAAGGTAACACTTTTTTATGTTATTTTATTATTTTGTGTGTGTCACCGTCAAATCAGATTCGACGGGTACAGGAGGAGATTGACTCTCCTTTTCTGGCAGAGCATCTAGTGGATTCAAACCAAATATCTCTGGGATTGCAGTGCAGCTTCTTGTCACTAGGTCACCAGAGCTCCCCTAAAAAGTAACACTTTGTTTATAACATTGGGATGAAAGATACTATGTGAGGCATGAAAATAATTGGTCACTTTTCTTAATCTGATAATGGCACATATACTGTCTTATTTTCTGAGACCAAATAGATGACATCACTATACAGAAATATTATTACAGTTTAGGACAAGGGAGAAGGTATTACAATCCAGTATGTGGAATAGATGACTGATTTTTTAATACATAGAAGTTAGAAAGTGTTTTTATACATAATAATTTTCTCTTGTTTTTCCATTATGCAAGAGCACTTTGGATTATGAGATTTGGTAAGTCAAAGCCTTTAAAATATTGTTCAAATAATGAGCTGTGTTACAGATACTTTGTGATTTACAATTGTTGAGTCAAAATACACTGAGTCAAAAGTGACCCATAGCTGACCCTCAAGTGTGTTTTCAGAGGCAATAAATGGCACAAAAGGATATTGCCCATCAAACTCCCTCTGAGGCTGATGGATTTGAACTGCATGCCTTTGGGATTGCAGGACAGCTTCTTACAACTAGACCACCAGAGCTCCCTGTGATTTACAATATATAAAGAAATTAATTCAATTGTATAATATTCTTCTGGTTAGTTTCATACTAAAAAGATCTTGATATATTTTCCTCCTTTACCATCAGCTTTCTTATAAAATAATTTCAAGTCAATCACTTGGATATGTAATGGACAGATATTTTAAATCTCATGCAGCATCAATAGAAATGTTTTGCAAGCATTCTTTTTAAATTTGGTAGTAATGAGAGAAAGACGCAAATCAGTAAGACTTGAATAAATTTCTTTAGGCAAACCAGTTATTACTTCAGTTGATTGGAATGATATAGTTAGTTATAAGAGTACTGAAATGAGTTATCAAATGTGGCAAAATTAAAGAGTTTTCTAAAGAATATAAAACTAGATTGCTTGCTTACAAGAGATTGGAGTCTGAAAGATCATCTATATAATTGTTGTTGCTGTTGTTTTTAGGTGCCATTGAGTCAAGTGCGACTCATAGCAACATTATGAACAAAAGATCTGAACCCTGTTTTTATCCTGAGCCAACCTCACGCTTCTGACACACAAGAACCCATCGTGGTAGTGCCCAAGTCAATCCACCTGGTTGAGGGTCTTTCTCTCCTTTGCTGACCCCAACAATTCCTAGCATCATGTTCTTTTCTAAGGAATAGCCTCTGCTTGCAACATGCCCATACTATGTGAAGCGAAGCCTCATCATTCTTGCCTACACAGAGCACTCTGGCTGTACCATCTCCAAGACGTATCTGTTTGTTCTCTTGGTCTTTCATGGGATGGTCAGTGCTTTCCTCCAACACCACAGATCAAAGGTGTCAATTCTTTTCCTGTCATCCTTATTCACCATCCAGCTCTCAGATGTATAGTAAATAATTGGAAAGACTACGGCCTGAATCAAACGCACTTTAGTCCTCAAACTGAAATCCTTACTCCACAACAATTTAGAGAGGTTCCTAACTGAAGATTTTCCCAGTGCAATGCATCTCCTGACTGCTGGTACCAAGAATGTTAATTGTGGATCCAAGCAATATGAAACTATTGACAACTTCAATCTCCTCCCCATCCATCATGATGTTGTCTATTGGTCCAGTGGTAAGAATCTTTGTTTTCTTGACATTGAGATGCAATTCATACGTGTACTTTTTGGAATATCAGTTATTAATGAAAAAGATCCTGTCATTCGGAGAATGCAGTAAGTAAATCCATTTATTAACATGAAAGTTTATATTAAGAAAAATCATCCTTTATTTTACATTATATCTTAAGTCTAGTTATATTTTATAAATAATAGTAGCTGTATATGTTGTTATTGTTGTGTACCATAGAGTTGGAATCAACCCATAGCTGATACTGAATACTCTGGAAAATATTCAGAGGCTGTTACTCACATGTAAGAAGATTGTCCATCCTTCTCTGACAGAGCACCTGGTGGTTTGAACTGCTTACCTTTGGGATTGTAGCACAGCTACTTGCCAGTAGGCCACCAGAACCCTCTAGCTATATATACACAATTTTATTTTTGTCCACAAAAAGATAATGTAGCAACACACAACTACAATAGATTCATAAGCAATAAAAGAATCCCTCTCTCTTTTTAAAGCTATCCAACTGTAGTATTTCTATTATTGCAATACTAAGGAACTTAGACCCTATGAACACAGAAGGATGCATCTGAGAGCTGAGCAATGACTAAGGATGACAGAAGAACTGATGCCTTTGAACTGTGGTGTTGGAGAAGCACACTGGATACCCTATAGAAGACACATACACGTCTTAGAGAAGGTGCAGCCAGAGTGCTCGTTGGAGGCAAAGATGATAAAGCTTTGTCTCATATACTTTAGGTATGTTTCTAGGAGATGTTATTCCTTGGTGAACATCATTCTTGGGATAATGGAGGGGTAGCAAATGAGAGGAAGTCTTTCAATCAGATGTGTTGTCATGGTTACTGAAGTAACAGGCTTGAATGTCTTAGAGATTGTTAGGATTACATGGGATAAGACAGGGTTCAGACTGGTTGTACATAGGGTTGCTACGAGTTGTACTCAACTCAGTGGCCCCTAACAACAACAACAATAACAACAACAAGAAGGAAACAATGTCAGTCCTAAACCATCCTTGTAATCACTGGTGTGCTGGAGCCCATGGTTGAAGATACTATGTTAATCTGTCTCCTCTTTTGAGAGTCTTCCTCTTTTCAGTTGACTTTCCACCTTGCTAAGGGAACTTTAGTGGCCTAGTGCCAAGGATCTGTGTTGCCATCCCCAAAGCACACATTTGGAATCTGCTGGGTGCTCTGTGGAGAAAGATTTATGATTCCCACCTATGCGACCAGACCTGCTATGAGTCAATTTCAATTTGATGGTACCCAACATCAACAATATTATAAAACAATAAATAATAGAGATGAATATTTAGATATATTCTACAAAGAACACAGGCCACGAGGGGTAGCCGTATATAACGTTTACTGATTTCGAAATGGATAGCGATCCCTATCAACTACATCAACAACACAAAACCAATGCTCTTGAGGTCAGACATGTCCTCTACCATCCTGTACCTCTTTCTATGCATCCCTGTACCAATATTACTGCTTTACTGGATCTATAAGTCATTTCAATAGCACACAGACCAAACCATATTAGGGAAGTAAAAAGTTTTGTTTAAGTTAGAAGCAGAATACAATCACTCGATCAATACAGTTTCCAAAATGTGTTCACAGATACCTCAGCCTTCAGCCTCACTACAGCTTTAGATCAGTGTACAAAACTTGGTCCTGGCAGTTATGGTTCTCCCTTCTACCCCAGATGTCCAACAAACTTGAACAAAGGCTTCTTCTATTCTGGTTCCATGAGGTATCAGTCCCAAGGTGCACTCTCTCTTATATCAGGCTATTGGTTCTTTGCTGTAGCTGCTATGACTGTTGGTCCAATAGGCCCTGGTCTTGCTGGCACAAGAATCTCTGGGCCCAAAGGATAAGCTGCATTTTGTTGCAGCTTCTTGGCTGGTGGTCAGATTCTCCAATTCTTCTATAGGGTCTGCTCAAATGAAAGGTGATACTAGCCAATCTCCTTGTGGACTTGGGAGACTAGGCAATTGCCTTCTCAATAGGTTAGCATACTAGTCACGTATTCTCACTCATCCACATGGCAAAATCAGCCAATGGTGGTGAAAGCCACTGTAAACAATAAAGCCTTAACACCACACATTTAAGATTTGTAAAAGAAAAATTGAAAATCGTATACTACTGTATCATGCAGATTGGAAAACTGGCAACCTAATCAGTAGGGCATTGTGGTACTAACCCAAAGGTGAATTGTTCAAATCCATTAGCTGTTTCACAGGAGAAAGATTAATATTTTCCCTTGTGACTTACTCCCTCTGAAAGTCCACTCTGAAAGTCAGTTCCGGCCAGCCGGGGGAATGCACGCCGCCGCCCGCCAG
>NW_006400181.1:737051-742438 GCF_000299155.1 Elephantulus edwardii | reverse complement strand
GTGAGTGAAACTAGAAGAAAAAAAAGAAGTTTTGACATAGGCTATTAAATACATGGATTTCCAAAATACTGTGCTAAATGTAAAACGTTAGTCACAGAATCAGAACTATATGATCCACTGTGTCACTAGGGATGCTACAAATTATATACATTGCACCATTTGAGTAGTTTGTTAAGTGTTTTCAACCATGGATTTATCATAAAGTGAATATTCCCTTTATATAATTCTGTAACAGAAGTGGAAATCTTGCCAGCTGCTCCACCTTGAAATATTTTAAAAGTTATGCTTATAAAGTCAAGATACTTCTTCTGAGTCCACATGGAGTGAAATTGTTAACCCAAAGGCAGCACCTCCTTGGCAGTTCAAACTCACCAGCATCTCCACAGCAGAAAGATGGGGAATCTCCTCTACTACAACTTATAGTCTCTGAAAATACACTGGAGTGCCAGCTATGAGTGGATTCTGACTCAATGGGAACAAGGCGGGTTAGTTGTTGTTGTTGTTGTTGTTGTTGTTGTGTTCCCCGACCTCCCATTTCCTGGCATGTCAGTATGTACTATTTTGTTTTTATTGAAGAGCTTTGCTTTGTTGTTTATTCTGTGTGTCATGTGCTTCTGAAATAAATCAAGACAAAAAAGACTCCCATGGCCCCATTTCATAGTGTCCCATTTGAAGTAGTGAGCTTCCAAGTAGTTTGCTTCTTGTCACTCACGCTTGGAAACTCTGATGTCCAGCTCCTAATGTTTTCACTGAGTGACAGAAACTGGTTTCTATTGGTTTCTCCAGCCTACATATATTCATGTAATAGATACGACCATAGTTATCTGAACACTAGGATTACAATTTTCTGAATCTTTGAACAATATAAAGCAAAATCAGCTGATGATTATTAAAAAAACCCAAACAAACAAGACAAAAAATGACTGGGAAAATACATTAAAAAAGAACTACCAGAAATACAAGCTGCGTTTAAAAGAAGTCATGGCACTAGAGACATTATAGTCAACATTAGATGGATCTTGGCAGAGAACAAAGAATAACAGAGGAATGTCTATCTGTGCATCATTGACTATGCAAAGGCATTTGACTGTGTGGATCACAATGAATTGTGGCTATCCTTGAGGAGAATGGGAAACTCTTGATCGTGCTGGTGTGAAACTGATACTTGGACCAGGAAGCA
Organism: Elephantulus edwardii; assembly: GCF_000299155.1. NCBI lineage: Eukaryota > Metazoa > Chordata > Mammalia > Macroscelidea > Macroscelididae > Elephantulus > Elephantulus edwardii. The sequence goes on along the minus strand of NW_006400181.1, from coordinate 741,258 downwards.
GTCCTCAGAACAGAGCAAGGAGGCATTGCATGGTTCAAAATCAGGAAAAGAGTTTGTCCAGGATGTGTCCTATCTCCATACCTTTTCTATCTATATGCAGAACAGATCATTCAGGAGGCTGGGTTTTATAAGGAGAAATGTGGCATCAAGATTGGAGGAAGACTCATCAACAACCTACATTATGCAAATGACAAAACCTTGCTTGCCGAAATTGAGAAGGACCTGAAGCACTTGCTGCTGAAGGTCAAAGACAGTAGTCTTCACTATGGATTGAAGATCAACACCAAGAAGACAAAGATTCTCCCCACTGAACCATTTGGAAATACCGTGATAGGTGAAGAAGAGACTGAGGTTGCTAACAATTATAGCTTGCTTGGTTTCACAATCAACAATCTTGGCACCAGCAGTCAGGAAATTAAAAGACAAATTACACTGGGAAGATCTGCTGTCAGGGACTTCTCCAAAGTACCAAAAGGCAATGATATTCGTCTAGAGACTAAGGTGAACCTGATCCAGGTCATGGATTTCACAATTATTTGCTTTGCACCAGAGAGCTGGATAAAGACTATGGATCACAGAAGAATTGATGTCTTATGTTATGGTGCTGGAGAAGAGTCTTGAACATGGACCACCAAGAAAATAAATAGTCTGCCTTGGAGAGGATGAAACCCAGTTTCTCCTAGGAGGTGTTTAGCTTTTTGAAGCTCCATATCACATACTTTGGGCATGTGACAAGGAGGTACCAGTCCTTGGAGAAGGACATAATACTCAGAAGGATGAACGGACAGTGCAGGAGAGGAAGACCCCATATGATGGGTGACAATAACAAGCAAGGAGGGTAGGTGTATCGGAGTCAGCAAGACTGGCTTATAACAGGGCAGGGTTCAGAGCTGTTGTATGTGGAGTTGCAGGCAACTTGACAGCACATAACAAAAACAATGTAAAAGCTGAATAATTTTTAAAAAAAGAGGAAAAATTGATATATTTGAATTAGAATGTTATGAAAGGATATTTACTATTCTATGAAGTGCAACAAGTATACAGTGAATTAACTTACTTTAAATATGACAGTCTAAATTTTATTTCACAAAATTGTGGCAGTATGCTATATAAAACCTTCAGGAAAAGTTTGAACCTATACTCTATTTCTATCTGCCTAAAACTACAACCAACATTCATATGATTATAGCAGTTCATTTGGAAGCTAAAAAATAACGGAATTAAAATTAAATTTTGAAAGAGTAATAAACTCTTTTTTTTATAACATCAGGTTAAAAACTTGATTAAAATGTTCCAATAATTAAACTCATGTTGTTACATGCTGTTGACTTGACTGAGAATCTTTATTCATAGTAGCTCTGAACTCTGCCCTATCCTGAGCCAATCTCACTGTTTCCAACACACCTACCCTCATTACCCTGGTTACTCTATTTATCTCATTCAGGATCCTCCTCTCCTGAGCTGACCCTCCACCCTTCCAAGCATGATGTCCTTCTCCAAGGCAACATGCCTATGTATGTGAATTAGAGTTTGAAAATTCTTGCCTCCAAGGAGCAACTTCATTTCACTCTGTCTCAGAAAGACCTGTTTGCTATCTTAGTAGTCCATGGTATGCTCAAAATGTACCCGCATATACACATGGTAACCCAATATCATATGCTCCTTAAATATTTAAGATAATTATATTCAGTTGGCTACAAAGCAGCAAATCTCAACTAAGGTTTTTTTTTAATTAAAAAAACAAAATTGTTCATCAGCACATTAATTTGTTGATCAACCTAATTACTTCAAAGTTATAGCAAACAAAATTTATTAGTTTTGTTATACAGTAACCATGTATGCCATCATAACTTTAGCTGTCTTAAATTGAAGAGCTAATCTGAAGTCCTACTTGAGTGCTGGTCTGGTTGAAAACAAAATTATTAAGATGCATCCAACTGGATGAAGAGGTAAATCTTCATGTTATGTCTACTCATTCAAGTAATTGCTAATAGTGTTTGAGAAATAGATCATTATGGTTCCAGATGTCCTAGATTCAGACTTAAATCAACATCTTCACCAACCCAAAGTTCAGAACTGAAATTACTGATCTTTTCAAGAATTCCGTTTTTACACTGTCCTCAAGGTTGGTCAGACTCCTTAAAGGCCCTCTCTTAAGTTTCAAAAGGCTGTAAATCATGACTAGAGATTGTCTCTCTTTCTCTCACTGAGATGCTAGAAGATTTCAGTCACCAGAGACACAAGAATGAGAATTTCACCAGCTTCTCAAGTTCTAAGGTTCTCTGCCTCTGAGTCTGAGTTCATTAGGTACAGAATCTCTAACACTAGCGTGAGGCTTTGATCTGCTAAGCGTGTGGTTATGGAACATAATATGGTGCTGATCCTTTATTAATGTGGCCAAATATTATCCGCTTTACCCAGTGGCTTCCTAATATAAGACACGTAAATTATTCTTCATTTTATTTTAGGGTTTTCCCTTCATATTTTAGACTTTTCATATTACTCATTTATCTTCTTTTTTCTTGGCAAGAACCAAATCTTTTCCCTCTAGGGATTGCACAAGAAAGAAAGCAGTTCAAGAGAGTTGATTATTTAATTTGAATTTGTTCCAAATATTTTAACAAGCTTATTTATAAGGAAAATGCATGAGCTTTCATTTGAAATGATGCAAAAAGCAATAGTCTGTATTCGCACATATAAATGGAATAATTATTTTCAACAGAATGACCCAGGAGATTCTGGCAACTCAATTTCTATCCAAGTTAGAAGCTCTTTAATTGGCATGTTGTTCTGTAGATATCTCTTGCTTTATTTTTGTACTGATGCACATCCCTTATTGCAAGTAGGTATTTGTAGGGGAGTGCTAAGGTTTATGGAGAGTTTTTAAAAAATATCCGGGCAATATTTTAATTAGGAAAAATAAAGGCATTTGTACATGCAATTTAAATAGCTGGTACTGAAATGTTGTCCTACTATCTGTGGAGAAAGCTCTGTCATTGACTTCTTTTGGAGAAGTTAAATTCAATAATTGGCTATTTTTGTATGGGATTTAATGATTAAGCATGTGAGTGTTACTTTAAATCCTTATTCAAATAAAATACTTTGTGATTTACTAAGTGAGAAAACTCCAATTAATAATTTCTGTTACTTTTGTGTGTGTATGTGTGTTGCTAAATGACACAACTGGACAAATTATTTCCATTCCTTTACCCAGTTATCCATAGTCATGAAAACATAGCATATAATTCCATAGCACATTTCTGAAACAAATTATAAACTTCGAGTGTTTATTATCTTTGCACCATAAGCACTGACATTATTTTTAACTGCCTGTATTCTAGGAATCAATTTATCTGAAACAAACAAACAAAACACAGACCAAAATATCTGAGGTGACAGGAAATCTTTTATTAAAAGTATGAGAAGTGTAGCTTATTAAAATATTTCTGTGTCCACTAATTATCTACACACTGTCTTACGTTCTGTTGTTGATATAAATGCATGGGATTTATACAGTTACTTTGAATTAAAAAATTGGTTTTCAGAATCAAGGACAAGAACCCAGAGTTGAGTTTTTTAAACAGTTGGGCAATCTCCTGTGCCTTTGAAAATCTGCTGGAGGGTCAGCTATGAGTTGGTTCTGACTCAAAAGCACACAATAACAACAACATTAACACTAATTTTCCCCATGATATATTGAAATCAATTTTCTATTTCTTTCAAAGCAGCTTGAACTTCTTCCTTCATCACCATAGCTCTTGCTCATATGTTGTTTTGTTAAATTCTTCTGTGTCTGCCAATTTCTTTCAATACAATGACTCAGTATATTCTTTCCATCTTCTTTTGATACCTCCTGGATCATTTAATATTTTGCCTAAAGCATCCTTGATTATAGCAACTCGATGTTTGAATTCGTTCTTCAGTTCCTTGAGCTTAAGAAATGCTGAGCGAGTTCGACCCTTTTGTGTTTATGACTCCAACTCCTTGCACATTTTTTATGGACGTGTTCACCAAGTTGTGTCAAGAAATCTGGAGAACAACCACCTGGCGACAGACTAGAAGAGATCTATACTTGTTCCCATTCCAAAGAAAGGTGACCCAACAGAGTGTGGAAACTACAGAACAATATTATTGATTTCACATGCAAGCAAGATTCTGCTGAAGATTATAAAAAAAAAAAAAAACGACTGGAACAGCACATCAGCAG
>NW_006400181.1:716901-735966 GCF_000299155.1 Elephantulus edwardii | reverse complement strand
CTGTTGTACATAGGGTCGCTATGAGTCGCAAGCGACTCAACAGCACATAACAACAACATGTTGAAATAGCTTTCAAGGAGGACCTGCTGAAGATAGGACTAGCTTCAGAACTGTTGTACATAGAAATGCTATGATCTACAGGCAAATTAATAAGACATTAACAACAACAATAACAATAACAATAACATTGAAATATGAAATCTTAAATATTAGAATCATCCTAAGTTTATAAAATTAAGCTACAAAATCCTCACAAAAATGAACCAGAATATACAGAGTCTTTCTGGACTTAGCATTATACTCCATTTGCCAAATAGTGAAGGAAATGTGTTATATGTTATTGTAGAGTGTTTTTTTTTTTAAAATATGGCTTTCCTAGCCACTGAACTTGACTTCCATGTGAATGAGCAGGAATATGAAAATAGGTTATGCTAGTCTATCCACAAGGAGACGGGCCATCTCATCATTCCACAAGGACATAGGCCAGTCTCACCAATCTACAAAGGGATTGACTAATCTCACCAATAAATTAAATAGTTACAGCAGCAGATTAGATCTTTCTTACCAGCAAAGAAGAGGAGAATCAGCAGCAAAAGAATATAGAATGTTCTTCAGGATCAGACATCCTTGGTCCAGCTACACGCACAGTAGCAGTCAGATCTGAAGCAGAGGACCAGAGAGACCCGACATGAGACAAAGCTTGCTATTACTCTCAGTCCTCCCCCATGGTGGAACCAAAACTAAGCTTTGCCAAAGTTTGTTACAAGATCTGGAGGGGGGCAGTGAACCAATATTGGCAACTTTGAGAACTTTGTTATGCTGGTCTAAAGCCATGAGGCTCAAGGCTGAGGTGCCTGGGTGTACATTTTAGAAGCTATCCTGACTATATTCTGCAATTAATCTGGATTATATATTATGACTTCCAAAACATGGTTTTGTGGGGTCTATGAGCGATTGCATCAGACTTTGGATTTAGCAAAGCAGTAAGATTGCTGTGGAGATGAGTAGAAAGAGTAGAAAGAGGTATGGGAGTGTGAGGGACATGTATGACCTCATGAGAATTGGTTTTGTGTCTTTGATGCTGTTGACAGGAATAGTTCCCTACTCTGAAGTCAGTAAAAGTTAGACATGCCTGTCCTACGTGGCTCTTGCTCTTCTCATAATTGCAAATAAATCCACAGATTAATAATCTTGTTTCCTGGGTTATTGTCTATAGTAGCAAAGATTCATAATAATGAATATATTGATAGTAAGTATAAAGAGTATAAAGAACAAATGTCTGATATACATTTTTACTCATGAATATTTTAAAATCACAGTAGTAACCTTGTTATTGCTATTTATCCAGATGACTACAATTCATACTGACCCTATGATGTATGAAGAGCCAACCTAAACCCTGCCCAGTTCTGTGCCATCCTTTGACATCCTTTGTGCATCTTTGACACACTAGATCTCATTGCTGAAGTCTCTGTGGCAATCTATCTGGTTGGGGATCTTTCTTTCCTTCACTGACTTTCTATCTTTCTAAACATGATGCCCCAGTCCAAGGAATAGCCTCTCCTAGCTACCATGTGCCAAGTATGAAAGATGAAGCTTTACCATCTTTGCCTCCAAGGAACACTCTGGCTGCACCTTTTCCAAGAGGTATCTGTTTTTTCTTCTGCAAGTCCATGGGATATTCTGTGTTCTTCTCCAGCACTACGATGCAAAGGCATCAACTCTGCTTCTGTCATCCTTATTCATTGTCCATGGTAGGGTGGTGTTAAGTTCAGGACTATTCAAATCTGTAAGAGCGAGAGTGAGAACTCTAGCTCCGCCTGTTGCACAATCATGCCTGTTTTCTGTAATATTTTGGATAAAAATCTGTGCAATTGAAATTGGAAGCGCTCCATTCTTTGTGGCACCTTGGTGTCATCCTGTATCTGATTTAACTGATTTTAAGAATAGAAGTTGTATCAGATGAGTTGTTGTTGTTATGTGCCATCAAGTCGCTTGCTACTCATAGCGACCCTATGTACAACAGCCCTAAACCCTTCTCTATCCTGTGCCAATCGCACTGCCTCTGACACACCCATACCGATTACCCCAGTCACTGAATCAATCCATCTCATAGAGAGTTTTCCCCTCTTGCACCATCCCTCCACCCTCCCAAGCATGATGTCCCTCTCCAAGGCCCTGTCCCTCCTTACAACATGTCCAAAATATGCCAGTTGAAGCCCCAGAATCCTTGCCTCCAAGCAGCAGCCTGGTTTAACCCTCTCTAGGATGAATTTGTTTTTTAATTAGCAGTCCAGGGTACATTCAAGACTCTTCTCCAGCACCACAGTTCAGAGGCATCAATTCTCCTTCTATCTTTCCTAGTCATTGTACAACTCTCTGATGCATAACAAGTGATTGCAAAGATCATGGCCTGTATCAGACACACCTTAGTCTCCATAGTGACACCATTGCTCTTCAGTACTTTGGAGAGGTCCCTAACAGCAGACTTCCCCATTGCAATACATTTTTTAATTTCCTGGCTATTGGTGCCAATAGTGTTGACTGTGGAGCAAAAAAAAAAGGACCAAAATAGATGTCAGAAGAAACTCTGAAGATTGCACTAGAGTGCAGAGAAGCCAAAGCACAAGGAAGAATTCAAGATACTAAAGAGCTGAATAGAAAACTCCAAAAGGCAGCACGGGATGACAAAGCAAAATATTACGGGATGACAAAGCAAAATATTACAATGAAATGTACAAGGAGCTGGAGTCAGAAAAAAACAGATGAGTAGAAGTTGTATTCTATATGATTAACAAAAGTGAAACTGTATCTGATGAAGGTTCACCTGTGTCACATCTAAACGTAACACATCTACTAACACATTTCTTCGGTTCATTTCATTTTTGATCATTGCTCAAAATTAAGAGCAAATGTTTTCATTCTGGAGAAAAGTCTGTTAGAGAAAATTTGTATGATTAGTCTGTTTGCAAACATAAATAATTAACCAATATAATTTTTTTAATGGTAGCAGTTTGGCCTTTGTATAATTTAGATTTTGGAGAAAATTGGGCTTTGTTTGGATCCTTAAATTATCCAGCAATTAACATTATTTTGCCAAAGGTCAAATAAATTATATGAGAGCCATACACATTGGCTTTTAAAATTCTATACCATAAAATGAGAATACAGAGGGTGTCTGCTGGATGAGAAAAAAAGAAGGGGACACTGATCACCCAATAGAAGCAGTTAAAAAGCCCCCAAATTTCCAATGCCTTGGTTATGATTACTATCTTAAGAGAATATTTCCAAGAAGTTGGCTTTCAAATCAGTGCCGTGGTTTCTGATATACCAGTGATACTAAGTGGCAAAACACTTCAGTCAGATTCAGATACATAATCTTTCCATCTCTTATCCTTTCACCACGGCTGCTCAGAACAAGGCCACGTAATGTTCCCTCAGCAGTTACCCAAAGATCTTATTGTACACAGCAAGTAAAAAACAAATCTTATGAAGACCATATTCTTTTCTCCGCCACAGATCATTTAGACTGGAAAAACTCAGACTCTTCCTATCAAGGGGACCCCATTAGAATAACAGACTGAATAATCATTATTTTTGCTAGCACAGCTTCCCAAATGTCTGTTCTGCATATAGATTGAAAAGGCTTGGAGACAGAATGGATCCCTGACACACTTCCTTCCCGATTTTGAAACATGTAGTGTTTCCTTGCTTTGTTCTGAAGACTGCTTCCTGGTCCAAGTATAGGTTTCGCACAAACACGATCAATTGTTCTGGAATTCTCATTTTCCTCAAGGTTAACCACAATTTGTTGTGATCCACACAGTCAAATGCCTTTGTATACTCAATGAAACACAGAGAGATATCCCTCTGCTATCCTTTGCTTTCTGTCACGATCCATCTGACATTAGTGATAGATAATGTCTTTAATGTCACAGCCTCTTCTAAACCCAGCTTGTATTTCTGGAAGTTCTACGTTAATGTCAATGTCAATGTTAATGTTAATATTGTTCCAGTCATTTCTGGATAATCTTCAGCAGAATTTTGACTGTGTGTGATATGAGTGGTACTGTTGTTATGATGTGCTGCCGAGTTGCCTGCAACTCATTGTTACGCTATGTACAACAGCTCTAAACCCTGCTCTATCCTGTGCCAATCTTATTGTCTCTGGCACACCTAACTTCATTACCCCAGTCACTGAATCAATTCATCTCATCGAGGGTCTTCCTCTCTTGTGCTGTCCCTCCACCTTCTCAAGCCACTGACGTCCCTCTCCAAGAGTTGGTCTCTCTTTGCAATATGTCCAAAGTATGTAACATGAAACTTCAGAATTCTTTCCTTCAAGGAGCAGCCTGGCTTCACCCTCTCTAGGATGACCCTGTTTGTTCTCCTAGCTATCCATGGTATATTCAGTACTCTTCTCCAGCACCATAACTCAAATTCTCTTATCATGTGTATTAAGTAATTACAAAGACCATTGCTAAAGACCAGGTACACCTTAGTCTCCAGACTGATATCATGGCTCTTCAGTACCTTGAAGAGGTCTCTGACAGCAGATTTTCCCAGTGCAATCCATCTTTTAATTTCCTGGCTGCTGTACCTAGAGTGTTGATTGTGATTGATGATTGATGATGATTGATTGATAATTGATGTATAAAATTTTGATTATGTCACTTCAAAAGATTGTTGTTGTAAATATGCTGGTTTTTCTTTCTTCCTAGAAAAGCAGTTGTTGCTGTTGTATGATATCCAATCAGAACCAACCCATAGATGACCCTCCAACCAGTTGGGAAGATGACAGGATGGTGAAAAAGAGGAAGATCTTCAACCAGGTGGACTCATGTAGTGACTACAGCAATGGGGTTAAGTGTGCCAAAGATTGGAGGGTGGCAGAGGCTAGGACAGAGTTCACATCTGTTGTTCGTAAAGCCACTATGAGTTGTCCTCATTTTAATGGCACGTAACGACGATGATGACGACGGCAACAACAACAACAACAACAACAACAACAGGAATTGATAGAATTCCAAGTGAAATTTTTCAGCAAACACATACATCCATGAATGAAATGTTCACTCTTGTTTGCCAAGAAATTTGAAGGAATGCCAAGAAATTTGAAAGATAGTTACTTGGCCAAGAACCTAGAATACATTCATGTTAGTGACCAGCCCCCAAAATTTGGTTCAATATAATGCAGACATTTTTAAAAAAAGTCATTAATAAAAACCTTAAAGAAATTTTTTTCTGAAGATTATTCAAACTCTGTTAAAGCTGTACCTCCGTAAGAAACTGCCTGAAAGTTAAGCTGAGTTTAGAAGAGATCATGGAATGAGAAATAACATTGCTTATGTCAAATAGATTTTTTACTTAGAGCAGGGAATATCAGAAATATAGTTACTTGTGTTTTATTTCTTATGAGTAAAAGAAATGGGACGACATGAGAAAGGTTGAATCTGACCACTAACTCCACCAAGGAGAATTGTCTTAATCAAAAACATCCACAGTTTAAATGAATCCTTCTAAGTTCAGACATAAACATCCTCATTTTAAAACTGATTCCTCCAAGTCCAAACATGATCACCCACTCTGCTACATCTATGTCCACAAATTACCAGGTCTGAAATTCATTGAAAATGACCACACATGCTTTACAGAATCGCTTTATACCTTGGTTGTGGGGTTTATCAGGCCCTGGCTTTGCAACTTCCACTAAGCTTTGCCCAAAGGTCAAGTGGCTTAAGGGAAAAAAGCAGCAGCAACAGAAGAAAAGATTTTATACCCTTTCATACCATTTTATTCAGTTATTAGTTTCAACCCTTCAGTACAAAGGAGAGAGGAGGCAAAGGAGATCACTCAGTGAAAGTCTTTTGTTGTTAAGTGCCATCCAGTGGTAGGTGACTCATAGCGACCCTATGAAGCAAAGTCCTCAACACTTGTGTGACTTTCATCTTTTCTCCAGGTTCGTAAGGTTTCTGGAGGCAAGCTATTTACGGAAGTGGATGCCACTCCTGCTTCCAAGCTTGATTTAATTGGGGAGCTCCACCAAACACTGTCTGCCATGGGTAACCCTTAAGACATTTGACACATCAGTGTCACAGTGTTCAGCTTCGGAGCAATGACAAGTTACTTCTGTATGGCAAGTGGACACACCAGGACTATGAGACCTAGAAGAATGAACAGAAACAATGAAAAACAGGCCTGAGGGCCGCGGATTAAAGTCACGCACCTTTGGCTTGGTAGCATCACTTTCTTTCCACTAGGCCAACTGATCTCTTTCTATGTTGGTGTTACTGTTGTTATGTGCTGTCAAGTGGTAGGTTACTTATAGCAACCCTATGAAGGAAAGTCCTCAACACTTGTGTGACTTTCATCCTTTCTCCAGGTTCATAGGGTTTCCAAAGGGAAGCTATTACGAAAGTGGATGCAACTCCTGCTTCCAAGCTTGATTCAATCAGGGAGCTCCACCAAACACCATCCAATATGGGTAACCATTAAAATATTTGATACATCAGTGAAAGTCTAGATTTAGTAAATAACAGTTCCAAGCAGCTTACCAGCAAGACACAGCCTTTCAATTACTTTAGACAGCTTCTCAATCAACAGCAAGATGTATCTCTCAATTAATCCAGGCAGCTTCTCAGAACAAAGCAAGATACCTCTGGCAGAAGAACCTCTAACTCAGAAGGATCCACCTCTCTTTCTCTCTTTCCCTGGTATTGAGTTTCCTATCTCAAGGACTCTGACCCTAGCTCCATCTGACCCTGTCAGGCTACCCCTTGCCATAGTTTCTCCACAGTGTGTTTAGCTCTCTCTCTCTCATGTCAGTCTCACAGCTGTTGGTAATGTTGAAGACAGTGATCAACTGACAGTGATCAAGTATCTGCAGCTGAGGCAGTTGGAGACCAATGCTCACAGGAGAGCTAACGATGGTGAGTGGAACCTCAGATTTATCTTACATGTTCCCAGCTGGCTGTGTCCTCAGTTATAAGGCAACGAACAAGAAAGTGAACAAATCTTACCACCACACAATGCTCTCATGTGGGATATAGTTATGCTGCAAAAAGCAGTAGTTCATACTGCATGACTTAAAATCAGAAAAAGTATGTGTCAGGGTTATAATCTTTAACTTGACCTATTCAGTTTGTATGTTGAGCATATAATCTGGAAATCTAGGCCTCACGAAGAAGAATAACATATTAGGGTTGAAATATTCACCAATAATTTGTGATATGTAGATGATATGAATATGCTTGTTGAAAAAAGAGAAGAACTTGAAGCATTATTGAAACATAATGAAAAAATATAGCTGTTAGTGTGTAGTAAATCTTAAGAAAATGAGTAGCTCTGGTGGCTAGTGGTAAGAAGCGGTGCTGTAATACCGAAGGCAATTGCTTTGAATCTACCAATTGCTCTGGTGGATGGGCAATCTCCCCCCTTGCAATTAACTGCCTTTGAAAACTTGCTTGAGGGTCAGTTATGTGAGGGTGACACACACAACTGATTGTCAAGGATTTTATTTCACTTGGATTCACAGTCAGTTCATGTGGAAACAGTAGAATCAATGTCAAAAGTATGTTCCATTAGGAAAGGCTTGTCAAGGACTTCTTAAAGCGCTAAAGAGCAAGTGTATTTGAAGACCAAGGTGAAACTGATCTCAACCATAATATTTCAATTGTTTCATGTGCAAATTGGAAAAGGAATGGTGTTGTTGTTGACTGCTGTTGAGTTGAGGTCGACTCATAGTGACTATCTGAACCACGCCTTTCCATAGCTATCATTGTTTCTCCAAGTTCATAGAGTTTCCAGAGGCATGTGGTTTAGGAAGTGGATGCCACTTCTGCTCCCCAACCTGTTTTACAACTGGGAGCTCCACCAAACACTGTTCACAATGGAAAACTATTCTGGTATTTGATATTCCCATAGTACAAGGTACAGCATCATAGCAAACCCAGCTTACCTCATTGACAAAGAGTGATGTACAAAGTGGAAGAATGTTCCTCCAGATATAACAGCACTGGTCTCATTTAGCAGTGATTAAGTGTTGAGTCAAATATGACTCAGAGTAAGTTTTCCACAAAAGACCTGAACTCTGTTCTATAATTAATATAAGTTCTGTACATTTATAAGAGACTTTGTAGAGTTTCCAGAAGCATCTAGTTTAGGAGTGGATGCCCCTCCTGCTTCCGAACATGAATCAATCTGGCAGCTCATTCAACTATTGTACATAATGGGTAATCAGTATGGTATTTGCCATAACTATGGAATAGTGTTCAGCATCACAGCAATTCCAAGTTATTCAGTACAACAAATAAACAAAAGATTGTTGAGTATTTTAAAGATTGTTCTTCTAAAATGAATAAATTTGGCCCTACAGGACTTTAAAGCCACACCCTCGAGGGGGCCTCCACTCTTACCCTTAGTCTAAGGCTCAAGGGCCGCCCACTTTTGAGGAGGAGAAAGAACAGTAACACACAACAAAAAGGACCCCAGAAACTTCCCTTGCCTGACTGCCATCAAGATGAGGCTGTCATGAAGACACCAGCCAGCCATCCAAAGGAATATAAAAGAAGAAGTGGGGGAACCCCCCAAAAAACCCCACAACTTCCAGGTGCTCTTTGAGAAGTATTCCCAGAATGCCTGTAACTACCTCCTGCACTCTGTGTAAAGAAAATTAAAACAAAATAACAAAAAGTGATTCTCTTGAAATGTAGTATTTGTGAACACTCCATGGACTGCCAAGGGTGTTGTTAGGTGCTGTGGATTTGAGTATGACTCAAAGCCATTTCATGAACTGTACTGTTAATAGAATAAATGAATCTGGTTTGGAAGAATTGCAACCAGAGTACTACTTAGAAGTGAAAATTGTAAGAAATTGTCTCACGTATTTTGGACCTATTTTTAGGAGTCCTTAGGGAGCTCTGGTGGCCTAGTTCCAAGAAGCTGTTCTGCAATTCCGAAGGTGTGCGGTTCGAGGCCACAAGCTCCCCTGCAGGAGAAGGATAGGCAATCTCCTATGTGATTAACTGCCTCTGAAAACTCTCTGGAGGGTCAGCTGTGGGTCAGTTCCAACTCTATGGTACAACAACAAGAGTGCTTAGAAAGTTATACCATGGTTGGAAAGATTGACAGTTGTTAAGGAAGCATAAGACTTTAAAAAATAGATTAATAGGAAAACTTCAATTATGGGTACATCAGACAGTGTGAAAATTGTCCAGGATCGGGTAAGGTTGAGAACTGTTGTTAATGGAGTTTGTGTGAGTAGGAGATGACGCTGCAACTGAAAATGATATCATGGTTATAATTTATCACCTTATATGGTTATTAGTTAGCTAAGTTATGGCTAACATTGAGAAGAATGGGAATTCCAGAGCACGTAATTGCACTCATGTGAGCAAGGAAACAATTATTATTGTTATTATGTGGTGTTGAGTCAAGTACAACACAAAGCTACCCCATGAAATATTTAGTGACACTATGAACAACAGATCTGAGCTCTGTTCTGCACCATACTCACACTTCCTGACACGCCCATTGCAGCAGTTACCGTGTCAATCCACCTGGTTGAGGGTCTACATGGTTTGAAATTAAGAACAGAATGTGTCAGGGTTGTATTCTCTCCATACCTATTCAGTCTGTATGCTGAGCAAATTATTAGAGAAGCCAGTCTCAATAAAGAGGGATGTGTCGTTAGGATTGGATGGAGACTTATCAATAACCTGTATTTTGCACATGACAACCGTGCTTGCTGAAAGTGAGCAGAACCTGAATCACTTGTTGCAGAAGATCACAAAATACAACCTACATTATGGATTGCATCTCATTGTCAAGAAAATGAAGGTTCCTACCACTGGTCTGATAGGCAACATCATGATAGAGGGAGAAAAGATTGAAATTGTCAACTCCATCTTACTTGGAATCACTACTAGCACCCTTGATACCAGCAGTCAGGAAATAAGACACATTGCACTGGCAAAGTCTGCAGTTAGAGACCTCCCCAAATTATTGAGGAGTAATGATGTCAGTTTGAGGACTAAGGTGCATCTGATTCAGGTCATAGTCTTCCCATTCACTTGCTGTGCATCTGAGAGCCGGACAATGAGTAAGGATGACAGAAGAAGAATTGAAGCCCTTGAGCTGTGGTGGAGAAGAGTGTTGAACATTCTGTGGATGGCCAAGAGAACAAACAGGTATGTTTGTTTAGAGAGGGTGAAGCCAGAATGCTCTTTGGAGGCAAAGATGATGAGATTTCACATACTTTGGGCATGTTGCTAGGAGGGGTTATTCCTTGGAGAAGGACATAGTGCTCAAAAGACAGAGGGTCAGCGAAGGAGAGGATGGATACGGTAACTGCTGCAATGGGCTCTGATGTGTCAGGAAGTGTGAGGTAGGCAACAGGATATGGCAGGATTCAGATCTGTTGTTCATAGGGTCACTATGGATAGTACTTGACTCAGTGGCACTTACCAACAACAACATAGGGAGTGTTTGAGGCAGGGTTTAAAATTATTATAGCTAATTAACATGAATAATTGCTTTGCCTTAAAGTGAATGTCTTATTCTTGGGCAATGTTTGGTGAGATCATGAAAGTAATTAAAAAGTGTCTTATAGAATAAGAACAAAATTCCAAGACAGGTGCTTATGTCCACTATTAATCAGATTATGTTGTTAAATACTTGAGTATTTTGAGTATAAATACTTGAGTATATTGTTGAGTCAGAACCAGAACAAACCCATAGCTGACCCGTCAGGAGGTTTTCAGAGGCAGTAAATCTCATCTAAAGAGATTGCCTATATTTTCACTGTGGAGTAGCTAGCTGTGAATTTAGATCATGTGCCTTTGGATTGCCAGCACAGCAATTTACCATTGGGCCTTTAGAACCCCTTAAAAATAATATCGAATGTATTCATTACAAATCAAAGAAAATGAGAATTTCCAAAAAATGAAATGGAATTCCGAATGATTAATAGGAAGTACCATGTTGTCAGTGAAAGTTGAATGCCAATATAGTTACAAGGAAAATCATCAAGAGTTGACAAACATACTCAAATTTGCACATCAATTTTTAAAGCCAAATATGAATATATTTAATATTTTTGCCAACTTCGTTAGCCTAAAGTGGAACAAATTTGCAATCATTATGGTTAAAGATAATGGGCAACTGTTCCATATAGATTTTGGACACTTCTTGGATCACAAGAAGAAAAAACATGGCTATAAATGAGGACATGTGCCATTTGTTTTGACACAAGATTTTTTAATAGTCATTAGTAAAGGTGCCCAAGGATGCACAAAAACAAGAGAATTTGAAAGGCAATCTCAAGAAATCAAAAAGCACAAAATACTATAAGAATAATTGTACATTTCTTACATTTAAAAAATAATAGATAGCTTTAACTGTTTTAGCACAAACCAAGTATGGGTTTTTATTTGTTTAATGGCTTAAATCCTTAAACATAGTTCAATGTTAAGTGCCATAGTTGTGTCAAATACCATAACGATTACCAATCATGAATAGTGTTTGGAAGAGCTTCCAGGTGGAAGCAGGAGTGCTATCCACTTCCTAAACCAGATGCCTCTGGAAACTCTATAAACTCTACAAACTCTATGAATATAAAGAAATTATGTTAATTATGAACAGAGTTCAGGTTTTTTGTTCATATGGTCGCTATGAGTCATATTCGACCTGACAACACTTAACCACTGCTAAGTGATGCTAGTGTTGCTATGCTTTGGAGGAACATTCTTCTGTTTTGTACATCACTTTATCAAGTTGCTGTACTGAGGCTTGCTGTGATACTGAACTTTGTTCTATTTGGGTGTCAAATGCCATAATGGCTTCCCAATAATGTTTGATTGAGCTCCCAGTTGTGAAACAGGTTTGGAAGCAGGAGTTGCATCCACTTCCTAAATAAGATGTCTATTGAAATTCTATGAATGTGGAGAAATGACGATAGTCATAGAAAGACATTAGGTCTTTTTTTTTATTTCATTATTTTTTTTGTGTGTACCGTCAAATCAGATCTTACCGGTACAGGAGGAGATTGTTCCTCCTTCTCCAGCAGAGCGTCTGGTGGATTTGAACTGTGCACCTCTGAGCTTGCAGTTGCAGCTTCTTGCCACTAGGCCACCAGTGCTCAGACATTAGGTCTTTTGTTCATGGAGTCGCTACGAGTCATGTTTGACTCAACAACAATCAACAACAATAATAACAACATTGTAATTGGAAGACCTTCAATGAGCTTGATGGACACAATGACTGTAGCAACAGGTTCAAGTGTGTCAAATATGATGAGAATGGCACAGGATAGAGAAGATTCAGATCTGTTGTTCACATGGTCATTATAAGTCATACTCAACTCAGTACCTAACAAAAACTGATAATTGGAAAGTAAAAGTTGAAAACCAAAAATGTATCTGTAGTTGGAAAATATGGCCTTGACAATAGAAGTGAAGATTTCATTTACAGACAGACTTCTGTAAGACCAATGGCTTATTCATTACCAAGATTCTCTCTCCCCTCTACAAATTAAACGGTTACTCACATGGGGACCTGCTCAGATGTAATAGATAGAAACCAATGCAATTACATCTATGGAAAAATGTTGGAAAAGTTCAATACTATCTGGTGTAATAAGTCGAGGGATTAATAATGGAGCTGACTAGCAATAATTTATATGCAAATTAAAGTTCAAGTTAAAGAAAATTTAACCAGTTCAGAAGAGATAAGGAATATAATGATAATTCCATTTGACTTTAGAGACCATATCAAGAATAAATTTGAACACTGACAAAGGAGATTAATCAGAACTGGATTTGACAAGCACTGTGGCAATAGGACAATTAAAGCAGACTTTTAAGGGGGAAGAAAAAAAAGAGGAACGAACTAGGGGGAGGGTAGAGAAAATAGTGCAACAGGAACGAACTGGGGGGAGGGTAGAGAAAATAGTGCAACAATGAATGAATGAAAACCCCAAATCTCTGTAAATGTTCATTAAAATTAATAAATTTTAATGAAAAAAAGAATAAATTTGACACATTATACATAATTATGGAAGACCAGACGAATTGTGGGAAAAAATAAAACACATTTAAAGAAAAACCAAATTTACTAAAATTAGAGGAAAAGAAGAAAAAAGGAAATGGACGCCAAGAGAGATCTTGACATTTGTTGTCAAAGAGCTAAAGAACTAAAGGTAGAAAATCAATACAAACAATTCAAACGTGTTTGAAATTTCTCAAGGTAAAAGTACTAAAGACATACTGAAGCCCTATCAGTCACAGTCATTACATTTGAGTCAGAATTGACTCATAGTTGAACCTAAAGTGGGTTTTCAGAAGCATTAAATTTCAGGGGAGTATATCATCCACCTTTCTTTCATGGAACAAATGGTGGATTAAAACCACCTGGCTTTCTTGGCAGGACAACTGTTTACCTGATAGCTCACCAGGGTTCCTTAAATGAAGCAAAATATGACAATATTTAAAGATTGTGGATGTCTGATGGATCCTGGCTAAAATAATAGAACACCAGAAAAATGTCCATTTGTGTTTTATTGACTGCTGTTGTTGTGTGCCATAGAGTCAGAACTGGCCCATAGTTGACCATATGATGGGTTTTCAGAGGCAGTTAATCACACAGGAGCAAATTGCCTATCCCTCTCCTGTCGAGCAACTGACTACGTAAGGCATTTGATTGTGTGTATTATAGCAAACTATGGCTAACACTGAAAAGAATGGGACTCCCAGAACACTCAGTGGTGCTCACATGGAATCTATACAGAGATCTAGGAGTTGTCCGAATAGAGCAAGGACACACTGCATGGTTTAAAACCAAGAAGGGTATGCATTAGGGATGTATTCTTACCTATTCAATTTGTATGCTGAGCAAATAATTCATGGAACCTGGTTCTATGAAGTTGAATATAGCATCAGAATCAGAGGAAAACTCATCAATTACCTCCGTTATGCAGATGGCACAACCTTTATTGCTGAGTGTGAGAACTTGAAACACTTGCTGCGGATGATCAACAACTACTGACTTTTGGGTTATTTATATCTCGACATCAAGAAAACAAATTTCCTTGCCACAGAACCAACAGATAATATCATGATTATAGAGAAAGCAGTAAACTTGTCAGTAATTCAGTCTTGCTGGGATCAACACCCAACCACAACAATGAACAAAACACTGAAGGACAAAGGAAGTAGCAAACATATCTGAGATGTATGAAATCATAAATTGAAATAAGAATGATAGGGAGCAAACGGAAAAGTGTGATTGTATTGTGGGTATTAATTAAAACATTATTGGAGCAGTGCACCAGTAGTGCACCACCAGAATTCAAACTGGTTAGAGAAGAGATGGAACCAGGGATGTTATTGTTTACACTGAGTGTGGTGTTAGTCTAAAAAGTGGGTTTTAAAAAATTCATTTTAATTAGTCCCTTCTGGTCTCCAGCTACTTTAACTGCAGGCACATGGTCTTGTAAATCAGTATGGTCTTGGAAATCACCAACAGCTGTGGGGCTAAGATAAGGAAAGAGTGCTTCTCACACTGGGCAGCAAGACTTGAGGTGAGTAAGACTTATGGCAGAAAGACTTGAGGGAGACTGGAGCAAGACCCTGGAGAGAGTGAGACTCTGGTGATGGTGGAGAGATTGTATCATTGCTGAGAAGAAACTGGCAAGGTATGACCTGAGACTTCTTGCATTTGTGCTAGTCAGTAAAGGCTTCTGTTGTTGTCAGATGCTTGAAGGAGAAGTTGACTTATAACTGCTCTGAGTTAAAACTTATTGGGTGATATGGATTTGAAAGCCGAACTGAAACCAGAACCTGGACTAATTGAGGAATTGTGTGTTGGTACTTGGGCTAAAATCTGAACTTATTTTTGGTGGTGTTCTTTGCCTCCCCCACTCTCCAACTTACTTCCCTAATAAACTCCATGCTCCGTTTCACAACTGTGGCTCTGTGAGTTAACAAACAGACGAGCCTCTTACTGTTGGTGTGGCTCTAGAGGCAGCATGGACCCGAGTTACAAGTCTTTATCTGCTTTCTGCTCTGGGACAGTGAGGAGCTGGGCTGTTCTTACTCCCTGTGGCCCTTTCAGAAAGATGATGGTGGGTCTGTGCCTCCATGGACTATATTCTCCTCTTTAGACACCAAGTAAATGCTAACTTGAAGTAGAGAAAACTAGAAAGTTGAATTTCACTTACTCTGCTAAGAAATTCAAGTTTTTGGATTATTAAAAAATATATTCAACATTGAGAAGAATAAAAATTCCAAAGACTTAATTGTGTTCACACAGGGACTGTCATAGATCAAGAGGCATTCTTTTGAAGAATGTAAGGGAATATGGTTTGATTCATAGATGTATCTTTTCTGATATATCCTTATTCAAACTCCATCAACTGACCTGAGAAACTAGACTATGAGAAGAAAAAGCAACATCAACACAGATGTTGTTACTGTTAAGTGCTCAAGCTGACTCCTACTCATAGTACCTGTGTGTATCAAAGAAGGAAACCCGACCCAATCTTGCACCATCTTCACAACCTCTTCTGTTTGAGTCCACTCTTGCAGTCAATGTGTCAATCTGCATTGTTGAAGGCATTTTTCTCCTGACTCTCAATTTTACCAGGCATGAGTCCTCTCTCCAGGGTATCTTTCCTGATAACATTATTAAAGTGTGCAGAATGAACACCCTTTCAACATCTTTGTCTTTACGAAGCATTATGAATCTACTTCTTGCAAGACAGATGTGTTTGTTATTTGCTCAGTCCATGACATTTTCAATAGTCTTCTCTAACACCATAATTCAACGCATCTGTCTTATACGCTTTTCTTTATATTCACTCTAACTTTCACAATGTACTAGGCAATGGAAAATACCATTGTCTGGGCAAAATTTACCATAATATTCAAAATGACATTGTTGTTCTTTAAGAAATCCTGGATAATAGATTTTCCCAATTTGATATGTCATTCGATTTCTTGATTACTGTGCTCATGGATTTTGATGTAAATACAAATAAGAAAAAAAACCCCTCAAAACCCAATAGTTTCTCTGTTTATTATGATGTTTATTGCCCTGTTGTGAGAATTTTTTATTTTTATGTGTTGAAATATAATCAATAAAGGTTTTAGTTTTTAAACTTCAATAATAACTAAGATTGGAAGAAAACTCAGTATCAACCTCTGATATACGTTTGGCACAGTTTTGCTTGATAAAGAGAAATTGAAGCCCTTATAATGAAGATTATGTTCACTCTGGATTACATATCAACATGAAGCAGTCCTCACAAAGCAACCAATCATGACAAGTATAGAAAGATTGATGTTGCCAAATATTTAATGTTTTGGATTTGTAAGCAACCCATATAGAAACAATAGTGAATAAATCAGACATGTTGCATTGGCATGTCTTCTATGAAATACTCCCTTAAGAGTGTAAAAAATGTAAAATGTCACTTTAAGTACTGAAGTGTGCCTAACCAAGCCATGATATTTTTTTATCTCAAATTCATGGGAAACCTGCGCAATGAATTCTGAAGTCAGAAGAAGAATCAATAACTGTGATATATTGAGTTGGCAAAGAATATTGATTATATCCAAAGGCCAGAAAAACAGACATAGTCATAAAGCTCCTTCAAAGTGAAGATGAGAGGTTTCATCTTACATACTCTGGACATCTAATCTGTAGGAATTAGGACATTATGCTTGATAATCTTCATAAGACTCTTTCCACAAATAGTCACATTCAAAGATATAGGGGTGAGAGTTTCAACATAGCTTTTGAGATAACACAAGTTAATTCACAACAGGTGAGGACCCTGATTTATATACAATTGAATCAAGAGTTCAGTGTTTTGTTCTTAAACCACCTTTTGTGGTGATTCTGTCAGCTATTGTCAGCTATGACATAAATTGAACGTAAACTCTGAGCTTGATTGCCTATTTAGAAGTTCATGACATTTTGCATTCAAGTTGAGCCTGTACATTTTCCTTTGGCTGATAAGACCTCAAGTTCTTCTGTGGTTTCCTCCATCCACTCCTTCACTCCTTCAGTCTAGTGCTCCAAAGACTTTTTTCTTTCTTCCCTGTATATCTTGGTAAATGTGGATTATTATCTTTCTTGTCTCTCTGGAGATGTGAAATCTACTATCAGAATTATGACCAAGGTCCCACTGAGTTTAATTATGTTAGATTCACCTTTTAGTTGTCTTACTTGAATAGATGCATCAATGAGAGTTGTAAATAAAATATAAATAAACTATCTGATGACTTTTCCCCTTAGCACAAGAGTGTTTCTTTTTACATGACTGGCTTACTCAGGAGTTGAAATTATGGATTCAAATCATAGTAATATATAAATAAGAAAGTATTTTCTATCTTTTAAATAAACCAATGTTTATGCTTTATGAAGTTAAGAGCAGTATAATGAATTGAGAATGAATATCTTGTAAAGGATTCTTTACTGATTCTAAAGAGTCAGTTGTAAAATAGTTATGTAAACAGGGTTTTTTTTACTCACAAATTTGTCTTTCTTTGAAAACTTTATTTCATTTATTTACTAATTGCTGTGAGAGATTTATTTCAATTATCTCAATTTCTCTCAATTCAGACTTCTTTTTAGGCTATGGTAGCTTACGGGTAAGAAACTGTGTTGCAATCCCAAAGGCACATGGTTCAAATCCACCAGCTACTCCAAGGTAGAAAGATAGGCAGTCTCCTGTCATGTAATTAAACTGCCTCTGAAAACCCACTGGCGGTTCAGCTATGGGTCTGTTCTGACTCAGTGGTATGGAACAACAACATTTAGACTTCTTTTTGTGTTACAAGACATAGTGGCTCTTCATCCTGAGAATCCCCATAATTTAAAAGGTATCATTTTTCTAGAGACTGATTTTCCTGAGGTGTAGAAATTCTTGACCACAGGGAGACATCTCTTACTTTTGAGATGAAGTGTAGACTATCTTATTCTCTATGTGCACAGAGATGGCATCAGTGCATGAAATAGTTTTTCTTTAGTACGAAGGAGAAGGCACAATAATCCAGAAGGTGAGATGGATAATGGTTTCATTATACAGGTAACCCAGGTAATATGCCTATTGCACATAAACCTTCACCAGACTGGAGAGTGTGGCTTGGAAAGTCATAGCCTTTAAAAAAATTTCCTATATGTTCTGATAATCAGTGATGTTAGTGATCCTTTGTAAAAGATAAAGGAATTTACTGAATTCTGAAATATCTAATTACTAAAAAAAGTAATTAAGATCCAGAGTTTATCAATTTCCTTTCTAGAGACTGCAACATTTTTGGAGATCTTTAATTGATAGATATTTGTAAATTATATAATTGGATTAAGATAAATGTTCTATGATTATGGGTAATCTTTTAATTATTAGAAAATGATGTATCAAAAATTTCTTTATTGATTATCAAGAAACAAAGTTGCTATGAAAGTAAAGTATTACTTAATTCTTAGAAATAATACAAAACATGAGTTAGGAAAAGGACTGAGTTGACCATTATGCTTAGTAATTAGAATATGCTTTTATAAAGAAATAAAGTGAATTAGGTTTCTTGCTAGACAGTGATGTGGAATTTGGTGTAGAAAATTTAATCAATTGAGATACTGTAATGTATAAACAAGAGGAGGGAAAATAGAAACGAACTATTTAAGTCATTGTAGTTGTTGTTGTGTGGTGTCAAATAGCTGACCGATAGCTGAGTCTCCAGCAGGTTTTCAGAGGCAGTAAATCGCACAGCAGAAGATTCCACATCCTTCTCCCACAGAGCAGGTGGTGAGCTTGAATGAAAGAGCACTGTATGGTGTGTGTGAAAGAGGATGGGATCTATTGTTTCTTTAGAGATCTTGGCAATAATTAGAAATGTAATCAATCCATGCATCGTATAGAGAAGTTTGACTGGATTTTGGGGGTCATATAAACTCTGCACTGTCCTGTGCCAGTCTCACCATCTGACACATCTACCCCCATTACCCTAGTCACTGAATCAATACCTATTAATATTTTAGTAACTTTTTTGTAAGGGTATATATATA
>NW_006400181.1:711604-716801 GCF_000299155.1 Elephantulus edwardii | reverse complement strand
ACATATATATATACATGTATTTGGTAGTCTTGTGGGTAGAGTTGTGATACCAATACAAATCCAGGAGATATGAATTTACCAGCTGCTAAGGGTATAAAGGAGACAATCAACTTCTCCTCTGAAAACCTGCTGGAGGGTCAATTTTTAATCAGTCTGACTTGATGGAAATGAGATGTTTAGGGAAGGAGTGTAAAGTATTATCTGTTATATTATTTTCCATTTTGCTAATTTTAGATAAATTCTGCCATCATGTTATATCAGTTATTAACTCTTTGTACACTTTTCTATTAGATTGTGTCTTTTTTTTTATTTTAAATTTTTTATTGCCTGCTTGGGAGAACAATATTTCTTCTAGTTTATTTACAAATTCTAATACAAATTTGAACAAATTCTTTCAATTTCCCTTATGTCTTTTGCTGGCTATCTAGTTAGAATTCCTTCTCTATTTTAGATATTAACATGATGTATGTTCTTTAAAATGTATGCATTTTTCCAAATATATGTTTCTTTTGTCTAGTGACTATACTTCCTGTAACTCTAAAATTCCTTAAAATTATAGACTTACAAAATTTTTCTGAATAGGGTCTAAGTTACTATGTAAGAAGAATCACTTCTAGAATGCAGAAAATCGTTACTTTACCTAGTTTAAAGTAAATATTAAATTATTTTATGTCTCAATATTCAAATTATTTCATATTTATTACATTGACATTACATCTTTCTGTTTTATTTTCCTTTTAGTACTACCTATAAGGATAACTTTATATTCTTGCAGGTTGAAAATTTGTGTCACTGCCTCATTTAATTAATAATTTGTTTGAATAAGCAGAGGTTTAGGACCATTTTTTAATCAGCATTGTACTCTTACCATTTTTGGACAGTGTTAACTGAATAAAAAAAATTAGTCTAAGACTTCTAAAAGTTGTTTGTAATCATTATATTCACAGACAAATTTGTCCTGAATTCTGAATTAAGGACACACTGATGAACATATGGAACCAAGGAACAATGTGACGGAGTTTGTCCTCTTGGGGCTCACTCAGAGTCTCCATGGTCAGAGAGTATTATTTGTTTTATTCTTACTCTTCTACGTCTTTACGATGGTCGGTAACCTCCTCATTGTGGTGACTGTGGTGGTCAGTCCAGCACTCGATGCCCCTATGTACTTCTTTCTTGGCTACCTATCATTTATGGATGCTTTTTATTCTACTACAGTAACTCCAAATATGATTATAGACTTACTCTATGAGAGAAAAACCATTTCATTCAAAGCTTGCCTGACCCAGCTCTTTGTAGGACACTTCTCTGGTGGTGCTGAGATATTGCTTCTGGTGGTCATGGCCTATGACCGCTATGTGGCTATCTGCAAACCCCTGCACTATATGACCATCATGAATCTACGGGTATGTGTTCTACTACTACTGTTAACATGGATTGGGGGATTTCTGCATGCCATCGTTCTGCTTCTGTTAGTTTACAATCTGCCCTTCTGTGGTCCCAATGTCATTGACCACTTCATCTGTGACATGTACCCCTTATTAAAACTTGCCTGCACAGACACCTATATCATTGCCCTTATTGTGATTGCCAATAATGGAGGAATGTGTATGGTTATCTTTATAATGTTACTCATCTCTTATGCAGTCATTCTGCGCTCCCTGAAGAACCTGAGTCAGGAAGGGAGGCGCAAAGCCTTGTCCACCTGTGGCTCCCACATCACCGTGGTGCTCCTTTTCTTTTTCCCTTGTATCTTTATATACGTGAGACCTCCTTTCACTTTGTCCATTGATAAAACATTGGCTGTGTTCTACACCGTCGTAACTCCTATGTTGAATCCCCTAATCTATACTCTAAGAAATGCAGAGATGAAAAGTGTTATGAAAAAGCTTTGGAGTAGTGAAAGAAAATGAATTGAGACATAAATGTATTACTCATTTTCAAGGCAGAACTTTTCTTTCAGAAGAACTTTGTGGAATTACTCAGTACAGCATTTTCCCCCTCACATTGGTTGTTGTTATCAGGTGCTGTCAAGTACAACTTACAATGGCTCTATGAACAAAAGATCTGAACCCTGTGCTTTCCTGCACCATCTTCACACTTCCTGACTCACAAAAGCCAATTGCAGCAGTCACCACATCAGTCTTCCTTGTTGAGAATATTCCTCTCATTTGCTGACCCTCCACACTTTCCAGCATCATATCTTTCTCCAAGGAATAGCCCCTCTTAGAAATATGTAGAAAGTATGTGAAGCAAAAGCCTCATCATTTTGCCTCCAAAGAGCACTTCGGCTGCACCTTCTCCGAGACATATCTGTTTGTTCTTTTGGCAGTCCATGGGATGTTCAGTGCCCTTCTCCAACACCATGCCTCAAAACTGTCAATTCTTTTTCTGTCATCCTTATTGTATATATTATTTCCACTGTTTATTTTTGTTCAAAATATATTTTTAAGATAAAAATATATGTGCATTTTTGGTATTAAATGACTACATTGAGATTATTTATTTATATTTCAAGGTGAGTTTTGCTACACTTTGTGCCAGAAACTTATTTTAGTTAATATTTGTTATATTTAATTTTAAAGTTAATATTTTTTTAAGAATTAATGCTCTCATTACAAATTGCACAATAATAAAATAAGATATAAAAATTATTCAAACATACCTATCAGAATTATCATACTAGCATTTCAAATTTTTATTAAGCAACACTCAACAATCAACACAGATTTTCACAGTCTACACTCTTGGCACCGTGAATCATACTACAGGAGATATACTACACTGGGCAAGTTTTATCTCAGAATCCCAGGGACCTCTCAAAATACTAAAGAGCAATGAAGTCATTTTGAATATGAAGGTTCACCAGATTCAAGCCATGTTTTTTCCAATCATCTGTTAAGTATCTAGCCACTGGAAAATGAACAACAGAAGAATAATTGATGCCTTTGACTTATGTTGGAGGAGGCTACTGAATATCCCCGGGACTGCCAAGAGAACTAACAGATAAATCTTGGATAAAGAACAGCAAGGGTGTTCGTTGAAGACATAAATCATGAAGCTCCAGCTCTCTCTCGTATTTTGGACATGTGGCTGGGAGACAGACATGTAGCTTGGAAAAGGACAATATTTTAGAAAGATGGAAAGTCACTGAACGAGAGAAGGACACACAAAGAGATTAATGGACCCAATGACTTCAGAAAGGGTTCAAGTGCATTAGAGATGATGAGTACTGTGTAAGGAAAGTATAAGGTTCAAGTCTGTTGTTCATAGGGTTGTTGTGAGACATTCTTAATTGATAGTACCAAGCAATAATAACAATGACCTAAATATTGAAGGATGAAGAAAGTATCAAAGAAGATACTGTAGAGTTGTATAAAATGATAACGTGAAATCAGAATTAGAGGGAGGAAATAGGAAAATGGTGATAGCATTTTGGATATGAATGAGAAAATGATTGCAGGGTGTAGGAAGGGAGCTATCTATGATTCCATGGGAGAGAAACTGCATCTGTTGGGGAGCCTGGTTGTTGGGCCATGCCCCAACCACTAAGAACAATAGTAGACTTTAGAGAGGTGGGTCACACTCAGGTGAGATTCATGTAGGGCTGTGCTGCAGACCAGAGAGGACATGAAAGACTTTAGCAAAGGTTAACTTTCCTGAGCACAGGACCAAAAAAGGACCTCAAGTAGAGCAAGTTGCCCTTCCCAGCAAAGGAAATATTTTAAGCCTGCATCTAATCAATAGTTTCATAAAGACTTATCAACAACCAATGCAGACACAACAGAGACAGCCTAACATATTCCAAGAAAAACAGTATAAAGCGTCAAGAAAGCAGCATGCAGCTTCAAACAATAAGTGACATTCTTGTTCTTTAACACGTCAAGAGGTTTTAGTTGACAGATTTTCCCATTGCAATATGTCATTTGATTTCTTTGATTAGTGATCTTATGGATGTTGATGTAAACCAAAAAAAAAAAAAAAAGAGAGAAAATCCTTGACAACAATTATTTTCTGTTTATCATGATGTTTATTGGTCCAGTCATAAGCATTTTTGTTTTCTTTGTGTTGTCCAATTGATATTGAAGGTTTTAAAGTTTAAACTACAACAATAATTAAGATTAGAAGAAAAATCAACATCAGTCTCTGATATATAAATGACACAACTTTGCATGATGAAGTGAAGAGAAATTGAAGTACTTTTTAGTAATAACGATTGTCTTTACTCTGGATTACACGTCAACTTAAAACAAATCCTCACAAAACCAACAATGTTGTTGTTGTTATGTGCCGTCGAGTCGTTTGCGACTCATAGCGACCCTATGTACAACAGCCCTAAACCCTGCTCTATCCTGTGCCAATCTCATTGCCTCTGACACACCCATCCCGAGTACCCCAGTCACTGAATCAATCCACCTCATAGAGGGTCTTCCCCTCCTGCGCTGTCCCTCCACTCTACCCAGCATGATGTCCCTCTCCAAGGACCGGTCCCTCCTAACATGTCCAAAGTATGTCAGATGAAGCCCCAGAATCCTTGCCTCCAAGGAGCAGCCTGGTTTAATCCTCTCTACAATGAATCTGTTTGTTTTCTTGGCAGTCCATGGTACATTCAATGCTTTTCTCCAGCACCACAGTTCAAAGGCATCAATAAGTTAATCACAACAGATGTAGAAAGTTCAAAATTATCAAATATTTTATTTTCTTGGATTTGTAAGCAGCACATATAGAAACAACAGTGAATAAATCAGACACATTGCATTGGCAAATCTTCTGTAGAATGCTTTTTAAAAGTGTAAAAAAGTAAAATATTACTTTAAGTACTAAACTGTGCCCGGCCAAGTCATAGTATTTTCATGGTATTGTTTGACATTCAAGAGAAATTATCAAAATGGAAAATGAAGCTAGAAAAAGAATCAATGACTTTAAAATATTGTGTTGCCAAAGAATAGTGAATATATCCAGGCTACCAGAAGAACAAACAAACACACACAGTCGTAATGCTTCTCAGAAATGAAGGTTAGGAGATTTCATCTCTCATACTCTAGATATCTAATCTACAGTGATTAGGACATTATGCTTGGTAACTGATAGAATCTTTATAAGATTCTCTCCAAAGAATACAGAGCCAGAACTAAGAGAAACAATACCTTTCACAATAGCTAATCACAAGATTAAATACTTGGGAATAAATTTAACCAGA
>NW_006400181.1:709101-709968 GCF_000299155.1 Elephantulus edwardii | reverse complement strand
CCCAAAATCTCTGTAAATGTTTATGAAAATTAATAAAATATAATTATAGAAAAAAATATTCTCTCCAAAGATAAATGCACATTCAAAGGATCAGGAGTGAGAATTTCAACTTATCTTTTGAGATAATACAAGTCAATTTATAACAGATGAGAACTCTAATTTATATACAAATTAATCAAGACTTTAGTACTTTGGTCTGAAAATGAACTTTTTTGGTTTCTCTCTGAGTTTAACTATTATCAACTCAAGTATAAATTAAACACTGATCTTGACTGTCTATTTAGAATCCATTATTTTTTTGTACTCAAATTAACCCTATGAGACTGTGTTAGTTGACTCAGCATAATGCTCTCCAGCCTCTTCCAAGTTGAATTAGACAATTACTGTAAAAATAGGATAACTAGTAAAACACGTACAGGAACTCACGGTGTGAGGAGGGTGAGGATAGATAGGGATGAAATCACAGGGCTGCACTGTTTGCTGGATGGAGGAAGAAAGAGGAGGAAACAAATGGGAAAGATCTGGGTGAAAAGACAGGGTAATGATGGGCAAGGTCTACTGGTGATTGATTTTGTAACAAGCAATTGTGAAGACTATGGCATGGATTAGGTGTGCCTTAGTGTCTAGACTGACAGTGTTTCATTTTAGTACTCAGCAGAGGTCCCTGACAGCAGATTTTCCCAGTGCAATTCATCTTTAGATTTCAATTCATTTTTAGATTTTTTAGACTGCTAGTGTTAGAAAGGAATTGGCAGATACAGAGGAATTTAAAGAAATAACATATGAACAAGAGCCTATGGTGATGAAGGAAGAAATTCAAGCTGCTTTGAAGGAAATAGCAAAAAATAAGGCCCCAGGAATAGATGG
>NW_006400181.1:684864-707761 GCF_000299155.1 Elephantulus edwardii | reverse complement strand
GGAGGGACAGTGCAGGAGGGGAAGACCCTCTATGAGATGGATTGATTCGGTGACTGGGGTAATCGGGATGGGTGTGTTAGAGGCAGTGCCGTTGGTGCAGGATAGAGCAGGGTTTAGGGCTGTTGTGCATAGGGTCACTATGAGTCGAAAACGACTCGACTGCACATAACAACAACAGTGTTAAGAGTGTTGGTTGTGGAGCCGGACAAGCTATAATTATTAATCTCAATCTCTTCTCTATCCATCATCGTGTTGCCAATTGGCCCACTGGTGCAAATCTTTGTTTTCTTGATGTTGAGGTTCAATCCATATTGAAGACTACTATTGAAGGTCCTTGACCTTCTTCAGCAGTGCTTCAGGTCCTCTTCACTTGCAGCAGGCAGAGTTGTGTCACATGCATAATGCAGGCTGTTGATGACTCTTCCTCCATTCCTAATGCCACATTCCTCCTCATAAATCTCAGCTTTCTGAATGATCTGCATATAGAATGAAAAGGTATGAATACAGGATGCATCCCTGATGCACACGTTTCCTGGTTTTGAACCAGGCAGTGTTCAGTGTTTCCTTGATCTATTCTGACCACTGCTTCCTGGTCTAAGTATAGGTTTCAGATAAGCACAATCAAGTGTCTGGTTTTCCCATTTTCCTCAAGATTAGCCACAAATTTTTTGGTGATCCACACAGTCAAATGCCTTTGCATTGTCATTGAAACACAGTTGGATATCCCTCTGGTACTCTTTGCTCTCTGCCAATATCCAATTAACATAGATGATAGTGTCTCTAGAGCTAGAATGTGATACTGTTCAATAATTTCCACACTCTGTGGGGTCACCTTTTTTTTTTTTAATATGAATCTCTTCCAGTCAATTGGCCGGGTTGCTTTCCTTAAAATTTCTTGGCACAATCATATGTGCAGGAGCTAATGGTAATGAAGGAGGAAGTGGAAGCTACATTAAAAGCACTGGCAAAAAAAAAAAGGTCTCAGGAATTGATGGGATACCAATTGACTAATTTCAATTAACAGATGTAGCTTTGGATGTGCTGACCAGCCTATGCCAAGAAATCTGTAGTACAGTTATCTCGCCAATGGATTGGAAGAGGTCCATATTTGTTTCCATTCCCAAGAAATGTGATTCCACACAACGTAGAAAGTATGAAACAATATCATTAATGTCATATGTGAGCCAAATACTGTTGAAGATAAATTAAAAATGAGTAGAACAGAACATAGATAGGGAACTACCAGAATTTCAGGTAGGGATTTAGAAGAGGCTGTGGCATCCAGTCAGATGGATCCTGGCTTGAAGGTAGACAATACCAGAAGAATGTCTATTTGTGATTTAATTACTATGCAATGACATTTGACTATGAGGATCATAGCAAGTTGTGGCAGACACGGAGAAGGATGGGACTCCCAGAGCCCTTAATTGTGCTCATGCAAAACCTATACCTGGACCAGGAAGGAGGCTGTTATGCAAACATAGCAAGGAAACACACTGCATGGCTTAAAATGAAGAAGGGAGTGTATCAGGGTTGTAGTCTCTCTCAATCCCTATTCAACCTGTGCGCTGAGCAAATTATTAGAGAAGTTGAACTCTGTAGGGGAATGTGGGAGATCCATCATTAATCTGCATTATGCAGATGACACAACCTAGCTTTCTTGAAGTGAGGAGGACTTGAAGCACTAGTTGCATAAGATCAAGGAATTCAGCCTTCTATACAGATTGCATCTCAATGCCGAGAAAACAAAGATTCTTATCACTGGACTGATAGGCGACATCATGTGTGGGGAAGAGATTGAGACTGTCAATAACTTCATCTTACTTGGATCCACGATTAACACTATTGGTACCAATAGTCAGGAAATCAGAAGACATATTTCATTGAGAAAGTCTGCAGTTAGGGACTTCTCCAAATGACTGAAAAGTAATGATGTCAGTGTGAGGACTAAGGTGCATCTGATTCAGGCCATGATTTTCCTAATCACTTGCTATGCGCTGGAGAGCTGGACAATGCATAGGGATGACAGAAGAACTGATGCCTTCAAGTTGTGGTGTTGGAGAAGAGTGCTGAACACCCCATGGACTGCCAAAAGAACAAATAAAAATATCTTGGAGAGCACACAGCCAGAGTGTTCTTTGGAGGTAAGGATGATGAGGCCACACCTCACATACTTTGGTCATGTTGCTAGGAGACTCTGGTCCTTGGAGAGGAAGAAAATGCTCGGCAGGGTAAAGTGTTGGTAAAGGTGAGGAAGACTCTCAACCAGGTGGTTTGATGCAGCGACTGCTGCGATGGGCTCTAGTGTGTCAGGAAGTGTGAATATGGCTCAGGATAGGACCAAGTTCAGAGCTGCTGTTCATAGGACCATTATGAGATATACTTGACAGCACCTGACAACAATAACAACAACATTTCTATGCTCTCTCTACACAACAATTTCTTGGTTAAGTATAGATCTCACATGAGCACAATGAAGTGTTCTGTGAGTCTCATTCCCAATGTTAATCGTTATTTGTTATCCACATAATCAAATGCCTTTGCATAATCAATAAACACAAGTATTATTCTGGTATTCTGTTACTCATAATAGAACACAATATCAGAAGAATATTTATTTGTGTTTTATTGACTATGCAAAGACCTTTGATTATGAGTCATAAAAAATTATGGCTAACATTGAGAATGAGTTATGATGCTGGAGAAGAGTCTTGAACATACCATCGACTGCCAAGAAAATGAATGTGTGTCTCGGAAAAGGTGAAACCAAGTTTTTCCTTGTAAGCTAGGATTTTGAAGCTCAGTCTCCCATATTTTGGTCATGTAGCCTGGAGGGACTGATCCTTGGAGAAGGGCATTATGCTCAAAAGGGTGGAGAGACAGCGAAGGAGAGGAAGACCTCAGATGAGATGGCTTGATAGAGTAACTGGGGCAATGGGAGTTGGTATGTCAGTATCGGTGGAACTGGCTCAGGACAGGGCCGAGTTCAGAGCTGTTGCATATAGGGTTGCTATGAGTCACAGGTGAATTGAGGGCACATAAGAACAACAACAATAACATCTGTTCCTCATCCAGGATCCATCTAACACCAGCAATGATATCATTGGTGCCACACCCTGTTGCCACTGCCTTTCTGAATCCAACCTGAACTTCTGGCAGTTTCCTCTCTAAATACTATTTTAGACATCTTTGATCTTCAGCAGTATTTTGCTTGCAGGTGATATTAATGATTTTGTTCAGTAATTTCCACATTCTGTTGGATCAACTCTCCTGGGAATGGATACAAATATGGATTTTTTTTTTCAGTCGGCCATGCAGCTGTCCTCCAAATTCCCTGACAGATTGGTGAACAAATCTGTCATTTGAAACATGTCATTTGGTATCCTATCAAATCCTAGGGTCCTATTTTTTTGCCAATGCTTTCCTTTCCTTGCCACTTTAATTCCTTCCTTCTTCACCATTAACTCTTGATCGTGTAGTATTTCCTGAAATATATCCACTTAATCAGTTTTTTTTTGGTACAGTGACTCAGTGTATTCCCTCCATCTTCTTTTCATGCTTCTTGGATTATTCAAGATTCTGCCTATAGCATCTCTAAATATTGCAACTCAAGGCTTGAACTTGTTTTTCAGTTCTTACAGCTTAAAAAATCCCAGGTGAGTTCTTCCTTTTTTATTCTCACATTCTAGGTGTCTGGTATTCTATTATAATAGTTTTGAATTAAATCATTCTATTTCCGGCCTCACTAACTCTACTTTGCTGTTGCAGACAGACAGAAGGTAAAGTATTTTTATAAGTATTAATGTGAACACCAAGAATGTAGGGAAAAAACAGAAGTAAAACAGGAAGCGGACAGTTCTGAACAACTGAAACAAACTGAAGTGCCAGATTTCCCACTTCTTTGTATCTTCATTGAAAATTGCCAGGGAGTAAATCACAAAGGGAATTCAATGCAAATGAAGCTAAGCTCTTTCTATAGAGATCCTTGGGCTTGACTCAGGAGGGAGGGGTTAGCAAATACAATGTAAGAATCCTGTAAACACTAAGGATTGCCTTAGTGCTCCAGGGTGAATTCCAGCTTGGATCAACCTCCTCATAACTTGAAGTAGCATTCAGTTAATAACAAATACTTAGTATGAAATTTGGCTTCCCATACTTTCCAACTACCCTTTCTCCTTCATTGTTTCCAACGTTTGCATTCCAATCATTTATCATTAACCCATCTTGTTTGCATATTTGGTCAATTTCAGACTGTAAAATGATACAAATCTCCAATTTCCTCCTGTTTGATTTTAGCGGTTGATACATATATATTTGAATAATAGTCGTATTAACAGGTCTTCCTTTTATGTGTATGGATAATATCCTATTATTCATAATGTTATCCTTCAGGATTGAACTTGAAATTGTCTTTTTAACAATAAATGCAACGCTGCTTTTCCTGTTTTTATTCCCAGCATAGTACACTGTGTGATTGGGTGATTCAAACTGGCCAGTATCGGTCCATCTCTTCTCACTAATGCCTAGAATGTTGGTGTTCAAGTGTTGCATTTTATTTTCCACAAGTTTTAGTTTTTTAACACTCATACTTCGCACATTCTATATGCCCACTCTTAAAGGATGTTTGCAGCTGTTTCTCATTTTGATTGACTTCCAATTTGGGCTCTAGTTCTAATACTATAACTGTCCATGTTCCTTTATTGTTCATACAGTTTTCAAAGGCCTGCTCTTTCAGGAGTGGATGGCCAATCCTTCTTCCTAGCTATCTAATCTGGGAGCTCTACCAAAACCTGTCCGTCATTTCTTTGTAATCATAGTTAAAGGTTCTTTGCAATTTATCTACAACTATGTGTTTATCCTTATTCCTGACCAATTCTCTTGAAAATGATTATAAAAGCTTTCCTACTATTGTATTTTTTCCCCCGATTTCTCACCATTGTCATTGCTTTGATGATTTTATTTCACATTCTGTTATTCTATACACAATTTTCTAACATTCACTTCATATATCCCAACGGTTACTTCTAGAGTTTATACCAAAAGTATTTTGTTTCTTTTTTTGAGCCAATTCCTGGGATTTCTGGTGGCATTTGCATGACACATTTTCATCGTCTTTCAGAATATTCATGATACATTCCGTGGTATAGATGATTGTTGCAGTCATTATCCAGCCCATTCTGTTGAAGGTCTTCCAAATGTTAACTGATTTTGGGATGAACATTCTTTTCAGTGGTACAACAGTGGTTGTCCGTCTACTTACTGTTCTCAAGTAACTTGGAGTTGCTGTAATGCTGAACAGTGTGCCGTAGGTGTCTCAAACACCATAATGGTTACCCATTGCGGGCAGTGCTTTGGTGAAGCTCCCAGATTGATTCAGGTTTTGAAGCAGGAGTTCATCCACTTCCTAAACCACATGCTCCTGGAAACTTTATGAACATAGAGAAACGATAATAGTTCTAGAACAGGCTCAGGTCTTTTGTTCATAGGATCGCTATGAGTTGTGTTAGACTTGACGGCAATCAATAACAACAACATGCTTTTCCTCCTGACAACATGGACAAAATATGTGTGTGCTGAAGTTTCAACATGTTTGCCAGTAAGGAGCACTTCGGTTGTACATCCTCAAAAAAGATTTTTTTTTTCTTTTGGAAGCCCAGCTCTGCATATAAATAACCAAATACTGCTCTAATTGTGAGAAGTAAGTAATCCCTGAACCGCAAAATATGATCTTATATATCCAATCATTGGAGAGTATGAATGCGTTTTGTATTTTCTTTGTCTAAGATTTTACCATTCAGAGAGAGTATTTCAGCAAATTTTTCTTTTGTGAGTCACACACTTTTTAATAATTGTTTCCTTTTGGATGTAAAATATTCTGCTTTTTGAAATCAGAAAGTGAATAATGCATGTATATTATCCAAAACCAGAAGGGGAATTCTTGCACTAAATTGGTCTGTTCTGAAAATTATGTTTTTGTTGTTGTTGTTATTGTGTACTATCATATTGGAACTGACTGATACGTCTTGTAGGTTTCCGGAGGCAATGGGTAAACAAGAAGTGGTTGCCGTCTTTCTCCCATGGAGCAGATTTGAACTGCGAGGCTTTGGGTTGGTCGTGCAATTTCTTACCACTAAACCACCAGAGTTCCCTGAAAATTACGCTTATGAATAGGATATACTTGCCCTGAGACATATTCCACGCCATAGGCACGTACTGTTTTGTTTCCATTAAGAAAATTTGTTTTGGTACTAATTTTATTTTGTTAATTAGTTCCTGACATTACCCATGACATAAATAACACTCATGTTGTTTATTTATATTTTTTCTTTTTAAAATTTTATTATACTACTTTATTTTCAAAATTCAAATACTTTGTTTTCCAGAACTGATTCTTCCAATTTCCCTCACCTCTACTCATCAAATTGTACAACTTTATAATTAATTCCCCTCATCTCCTGCACATCTTCATCCCTCTGCACCCACCCTCCCACCCCCTTTGGATCCTAATACTTATTCTACAATAATGGTTTTATACAGTATTTATCCTTGTGGGACTGAGTTAGTTCACTTAGCATAATGCTCTCCAGTCCCTCCCAAGTTAGGTAGTAATTTATAAAACCATTGCTCCTGTGTGCTGCATAGTATTTCATAGTGTGAATTTACCATAATTTCTCAATCCATTCATTTGTGGTTGGACATGTGGTTGTTTCCATGTTCTTGTGATAGTGAATAATGCTGAGTCCTCGTTTGTGCCTCAGTTCTCATTTTTCCAGGGTATATTCCAAGTAGTGGAATAGCTGGATCATATGGACTTCCTATGTTCAGCTTTTTGAGAAAGCGCCAAACTGCCTTCCAGAATGGTTGCACCATTTTACAATACCACCAACAATGTATAAGAGTTCTTTTCTTGCCACATTCTCTCCAACATTTATTACTTACTGCCCTGTTAAACTTTGCCTTTCTTAGTGGAGTGAAATGCTACCTCATTGTGGTTTTGATTTGCATCTTTTTTTATTGCCAGTGATTTTGAACATTTCTTCATGTGTCTGTTTTCCGTTTGAATATTCACTTATATTTTTCATTAAAGTCCATTGACTTAGTAATTGTCTTTCCAAAAAACTTCAGTCTCAGAGAATTCCAATTTAGCCTTCTTAGTAGCACACAAAAATCACCACTAGGTGGCAATATTACCTTCTAAATGATTTATAATACTTATTAATTTTAATGAAAATTCACAGACTTTGGATTTCCATTCATTCATTGTTGCACTTTTCTCCTTGCTCACCCTTCCCCCCAAGTTTGTACTTTTCATTGAAAAGTAAAAGAAAAATTCTTTCATTGTTATGCAATCCCTCCAATATTAGCTTTTGTACTGTCTTCAGTCTCCGTATGATTGTGTGCTAAACATATTTACAGTTATCTGAGCACTACGATTACGACTTCTTAATGAAAAAACGAGACGGTGAAAAATTACGATAGAAGAACTGATACATGTGAATTGTAGTACTGGTAAATGATATTTAATATATTTACATATACTGGCTGAAGAATGCAACGAATCAATTACTTTTCAGTATAATCATTTCTAAATAACATTCCACAAATTGTGATAGTATGCTAAATATATTTTGGAGGTGAGCATGTAAACAAATGTTTCATATCTGTGGTTAAAACTATGCTTAACATTAATTTTACACGTTCATTTGGATGTATAATAATACAGGAATGACAACAAATAATTAAAAGAATAATGACTTCTTGATAAGAAGACAAATTGCTGCAAAAATTAAAACCGTATGATACAGACTAAACATATGTATATTGTTAAAAATAATGAAGTTGGCTTTAACAATTCATAGAGATCAAAATGAAGAGATGAGCACCTTGTCTTATTCTACCATGTTGGTGTTGATTGCCTTCGAGTCAAGCGTGACTCATATTTATGCATGAACAAAAGTCCTGAAGCCCCTCTCCAACCATCATTTATCAAAGTTCATAGAGTTTCTGGAGGCATGTTATTTTGGAAGGGGATCATCACACCTCTAAACATCAAATAATGGTAAAAATCAGGGTTAATTTAGAAAATGTATCAATTGTGCTTAGAAAAACAATTAAACAATTCAAGTATATAAAATTTTTAACTGTCTCAAATTAAAGAACCTTTGACTGTCCTTGTCAAGTAGAATCTTAGTACATCTGAGACATAGCTATGTTGTGACTACTTAGAAACAATTGTTAATTTGTTATGGTTCTAGCTAATTCAGAGAAGTAGATAATTAGGCTTCCAGCTGATTCGTGTTCAGGTTTAGATCCATAACAGCTGTTTTAATCCAGGGCTTCAGGGGTTTTGGGGGATTTTTTAAAAAATCACTTATCTTACAAGAATTTGAATGTAAATTTAACTTTCCAGTCTAAAAGATCTCTGCTTCTAAGCCCTATGATATAGAGTCTATAACAACCAGAACAAGGACTTCATAAGGTAGATCTGATGCTTTTCTCTTTTCACTTTGAAAGGCAGCTATGCTCACCACTAGCCATTCATTTTGGCTTATGTATGATCTGCCTTACCTGCAGTTTTCATAGTACAAAACTCGTAAGTTATTCCTCACTTTAATTTAGAACTGTCCTAGAATATTCTGAACCCATTACTTAAGTTCTTAAAAAATAAGGTATTTACTCATTATAAACATACTAGTTTTGTTCTTGTTTAATTTTTTAAAATTGTGATTTTAATGAAAGTTTATGGGAAGATTGGGTTTCACGCATTCATCATTACACATTTTCCTCCTTCCCTTGGCCCCCCTGCCCCAGTCCCCTTAGGCACCTTTTGTTCCATATTGCCAATTGTCACACATATTCTGCATTCCAATCATACATTCCCTTTTTTACAATCCTTCCTTTTATCTGTTCCAGTGTTGTTACTGTTTACCATCGAGTCAGCACCTCAGCACCAACCCATAGCTGACCCTCAGGAGGGTTTTCAGAGGCAGTTAATCACACGGGAGGAAATTGCCATCCTTCCCTGGTGAAACAGTTGGTGGCCTTGAACCATGTGCCTTCGAGATTGCAGCACACCTTCCTGCTACTAGGCCTGTAGTGTTCATTATCTATCCACTCTTTCCTGTTCTCCCCACCCGATCTTATGTTAGTCCTATTTTATAACATGGGTGTTATGCGATGTTTCTCCTTTTGTGATTCAAAATGCCTTCCTGGTTCACCCATGTTGTGTAGTCTTTTAAATGTTCTTTGTTTTTCAGTGCTTCATAATATTCCATTGTGTGAATGTACCACAGTTTTCAATTCTTGATAGGAAGTTGTGCTGCTTCCATCTCTTCAGTATTGTGAATAATGTTACAATAAACATGAATGTACATACATCTATTTGAGTAGTGGCTCTGGTTTCTTTAGGTTTATTCCCAGTGGTGGGATGTTGTTGTTATGTGCCATCAAGTTGCTTGTGACTCATAGCAAGCCTATGTACAAGAGGCCTAAATGCTGCTCTATCCTGTGCCAACCTCGCCGTCTCAAACACACTCATTCCCTCCTCCCCAATCACAGAATCGATCCATCTCATTGAGGGTCTTCCTCTTCTGAACCGTCCCTCTACTCTCAAACATGGTGTCCTTCTTCAAGAACCAGTTCCTCCATGCAACATGCACAACATATGGCAGATGAAGCTTCAGAATCCTTGACTCCAAGGAGCATTCTGGTTTCACCCTCTCCAGGACAAACCTGTTTGTTCTCCTAGTAGTCCATGGTATATTCAACACTTTTCTCCAGCACCGCAGATCAAAGGCATCAACTCTCCTTCTATCATCCCTAGTCACTGTCTACCTCTCTGATGCATAGCATGCAATTGCAAAGACCATAGCCTGGATCAGGCTCACCTTCTTCTCCAGATGGTGTTTATGCCAAACCTATGCTTGGATCAAGAGCAGTTGTCAGAAGAGAGCACGGAGACACCACATGATTCAAAATAAAAAGGGGGTCTGTCGGGAATATATTTTCTCTCCATACCTTTTCAATCTCTATGCAGAACAGATCATCTGAGACGCTGGGCTGTACGAGGAGGAATGTGGCATCAGGATTGGTGGAAGTGTCATCAACAACCTGCATTATGCAGATGACACAACCCTGATGGCTGAAACTGAGGAGAACCTGAATCAATCCATCTCTTAGAGTGTCTTTCTCTCCTTCATTGAACCTACACCCTCCCAAGCATGATGTCCTTCTCCAAGGACTGGTCCCTCCTTGTAACATGCCTAAAGTATGTCAGATGAGGCTTCAGAATCCCTGACTCCAAGGAGCAGCTTGGTTTAATCCTTTCTAGGACATACCTGTCTATTCTCCTAGCAGTCCATGGTATATTCAATACTCTTCTCCAGCACCACAGTTAAAAGGCATCAATTCTCTTTCTATCATTCCTAGTCACTGTCCAGCTCTCTGATGCACAGCAAGTGATTACAAAGACCATGGCCTGTATCAGGCACATCTTAGTCTCCAGAGCTTCAGTGCTTTGAAGAGGCCCCTGACAGCAGAATTTTCCAATCGCAATTTGTCTTTTGATTTCCTAGCTGCAGGTACCAAGAGTGTTGACTGTGAAGCCAAGAAAGCTGGAGCTGTTAACAATCTCAATCTCTTTTCCATCTATCATGACTCTGCAAATTGGCCCAGTGGTGAGAATCTTTATTTTCTTGATGTTGAGCTTCAGTCCATATTGAAGGCTCCAGTCCTTGACCTTCTGCAGCAAGCACTTCAGGTCCTTCTCAGTTTCAGCAAGCGGGGTTGTGTCATCTGAATAACACAGGTTGTTGATGAATCTTTCTCCAATCCTGATGTCACATTTTCCGTCATACAGCCCAGCATCTCGGATGATCTGCTCTGCATACAGATTGAAAAAGTATGGCAATAGGACACATCCCTGGCGTACGCCCTTCCCAATTTTGAACCATGCAGTGTTTCCTGGTTGTGTTCTGACGACTGCCTCCTGGTCCAAGTATAGGTTTTGCCATTAGTATGACCGAATGTTCTATGATTCCCATTCTTCTCAGAGTCAGCCACAGTTTGCTGTGATCCACACAGTCAAATGACTTTTCATAATCAACAAAACACATAGACATTCCTCTGGTACTCCCTGCTTTCAGCTAAGATCCATTAACATTAGCTACAATATCCCTAGTACCATGACCCCTTCTAAGGCCAGCTTGTACTTCTGGCAGTTCTCTGTTGATATGTTTTTCCACTCATTTTTTTTTAAATGATCTTCAGCAGAATCATGCTTGCATGTAATATCAATGATACTGTTCTGTAATTTCCACACTCTGTCGGTTCTCCTTTCTTGGGAATGGGAACAAACATGGATCTCTTCCAGTCTGTTGGTCAAGTGGTTTTCCCTCCAGATTTCTTGGCACAATGTGGTGAGCACATTTAGCGCAGCATCTGTTAGTTGAAATATGTCAATTGGTATACCGTCAATTCCTGGGGCCTTAGTTTTTGCCAATTCTTTCAGAAAAGCTTGAACTTCTTCTTTCATCAGGACAGGCTCTTGCTCATATGTTGTTTCATGAAATTCTTCTGTGTCTGCCAATTCATTTTGGTACAATGACTCTGTATACTCTGTCCCTCTTCTTTTTATATTTCCTGGATCATTTAATATTCTGCACAAAACATCCTCAAGTATTTCAACTAGAAGTTTGAATTTGTTCTTCAGTTCCTTCAGCGTAAGAAATCCTGAGCGAGTTTGGCCCTTTTGATAAGGAAAATAATTTTTGGTGAAACATTCTTTTAGGTCGTGTAACCCTGGTATGTCCATTTGCTGTACAGAGGTAACTCATGGTTGCTGTGAAGCCGAACACTGTGACTCTGATGAGCCATGGTGGACAGTGTTTAGTGGAGCTCCCCGATCAAAACAAGCTTGGAAGCACTCCCACAATAGCTTGCCTCTGGAAACCCTATAAACCTGGAGAAAGGACGAAAATTATACAGGAGTCCAGGACTTTCGTTCATAGGGTTGCTATCAGTCACCTACAACTCGACAGCACTTAACAACAACAATATTGAAATAATATATAGTGTCTTCTCTGACCATAAGGCCATAAAACTAAGAATTAATGACAAGAGGGTAAAGCTTACAAAGCCATGTGGAAGATAAATTAAGACCTTGTTAGAAGATGATTGGGTTATAGAAGAAATAAACATGAGACTTGGTTTCACCCTCTCCAAGACAGACATATTTAATTTCTTGGCAGTCCACAGTGTTTTCAAGAGTCTTCTCCAGCACCACGACTCAAAGGCATCTATTCTTCTTCTGTCATCCTTAGTCATTATCCAACTCTCTGAAGCATAACAAGTAATTGAGAAGACCATGGCCTGGACTAGACATCGTTACTCTTCAGCACTCTGGAGAGGTCCGTGACAGCAGGTTTTCCCAGTGCAATTTGTCTTTTGATTTCCTGACTGCTGGTGTTGAGGGCTGATTGTACCAAGCAAACTGTAGTTGCTAACAACCTCAATCTCTTCTCCATCTATCATGGTACTGCCAGTTGGCCCAGTGGTGAGAATCTTTGTCTTTTTGATGTTGAGCTTCAGTCCATATTGAAGACTACAGTCCTTGATGTTTTGCAGCAAGTGCTTTAGATCTTCTTCAGTTTCAGCAAGCAAGGGTGTGCCATCTACATAGTGTAGGTTGTTAATTAGTCTTCCAATCTTGATCTTCCAATCTTGATGCCCCACTCCTCCTCATAAACCCTTGCTTCCTGCATACAGATTGAAAAGGTACGTTATACACCTACGTCACTTTTGTGATATCAATACTACAGAACTAAGATCCTATATATGAAGGAAGGAAATAATGCCAGTTCTGCACCAGTCTCACAATCATTGTGTTTGAGCCCATTCTCTCAGTGACCATGTTATCTCTTTCATCAAGAGTTTTCCTCTTTTTAGCTGACCTTCATCAAGATTAATGTTTATCAACAATCTCATCCTTAGGCTTAGAAACAACAAGACAGCTATTCAAAAGAGTCCATTTAAAACATACCTGTGCCTATCTTCAAGGATATGAACATGTACGGCTAAGCACAATTGATAACAGTGCATCTAAATTCCAAAATCAATCTCCATAATAGTCTATGTGTTTCCTACTGCCAAAGGGACCCTTTAGAGTAGTGAGAGAAGACCTTCACCCTGAAACCCACAGAGTCCCTTTTCAGCAGGAAGTAGCTAAGAGAATACGCCATCCTCTTTTCCTTATGACTCAGGGTGAAGTCTCTCTCAGGGAGGAGTGATAGGGAATGGCAAGGGACACACTGACAAAGGAGATTAATCAGAACTGGCTTTGACAAGGACTGTGGCAATTGGACAATTAAAACAGACATGGGGGGGGAGAAGAACGAACTGGGGATGAGGGTGGAGAAAACAGTGCAACAATGAATGAACGAAAACCCAAAATCTCTGTAAATGTTCATTAAAACTAATAAAATTTAATTAAAAAACAAAAAACAAAAAACAAAACCAAACATACCTGTGCCTGCCTGACCCAGTAACTGTTGGCAGTGAACATACTGTGAATTAATATAGAAAGCTCCTTGAAGAGGACTTTGTTCTTGTTATCAACATTCTACCTGAATTTCTGCATGTATCATGATTCAGGCTTTTGAAACCAACAGAACAAAGTTCCTGGAGCCTCTATTTGGGACTGTGTGTGCCCTTTCCTGTAGACAGTGAGGATTATAGACTAAAACTTTTCTGTAGTCGGAAGAAGCATCTTGATATCGGGATATACTCCAGAGCTAATATACTCAGGGAGTCTCTGATACAAGAAGACAGTCTCGAGTCTCTGGTGTAGCATGCAGCTCTCATCCCATCTGGACACTGTAGGCTGAATAAGATCCCCAGGTGTTGGAATCATCTCTACAGTAATTGGATTGATTTTTGGTTTTCACAAGGTAAACTTCTTCACTTGATTAAATGAGATGTAATTTGGAGAAACTAATTGGCATGTAATATATTATTTTCACTTCCTAAGCAACACGCCTCTGCAAACTCTATGAACTTTGATAAACGATAGCTGTAGAAAGGCTTCAGTGTTTTGTTCATAGCGGGCCTATGAGTTGTGCTCGACTCGATGGCATTTAACAACCATAACATATTATTTGAATTGCTTTTAGTTTGTAGTTTGGCTTATAAAAATTTCAGACTCTAACACTGCCATTGGGTCAATTTCAAGTCATAGCAATTCTCCATTGGTATTCTGAGACTATCAATCTTAAAAAGGATCAATGTGCGGCCAATCCAGAGGCATTTGGTTCAAACCCACCAGGTGCTCTGCAGCAAAATGATGGGTAATCTCCTTCCACTTGATTTTTAGCCTCTGCAAACTCACTGCAGGGTCAACTGAGGAGACTACCCATCTTTCATGGAACTTCTGATGAATATTTACCACCAGAGACTTTTGGTAATAAAGATCACTTCTATTTATATATATATTTTCCAAATGTGTGTGTGTGTGTGTGTGTGTGTGTGTGTGTATAAAATTCTTTATAGGTTTTGGTTTTGTAGATAAATTGTAATACTAGTCAAAGAGCACATGACCACTCTTGGTGGCTTAGGTAGATCTATCCTTTGCTAATTTGCCTTGTGTCAAGCTGATACAGGAAAAATAGATCATTATGGTTCCAGCTGGTATAGATCATGATTTACACCCATGATAGCTCCTTTAATCTAAGATTATTAGATTTTTTATTCTATATCTTTCAAGAGTTCAAATGCAAATTTAGTAACTTTGCAGCAAAAATATCTCTGCTTCCAAGGCCTAAGATTCCTTTTTATAGAGCCTGTAACAATCAGAGTGAAGACTTCCTCGTCTAGCTACATGGGTAAGCCAGAAAATAGTATGCTGGTTCTCTCTTCATTTTAGCTTATATATTACCTACTTTCTCTAAGCTATGAGTCTTCTATGACTTGGCGGCACTTAACAACAACAACAACAACAACAACAACAACAACAAAGCTCAGTTGGCCTAGTGGACAGAAAGTGATGCTACCAAGCCAAAGGTGGGGATTTTAATCCACAGCCCTCAGGCTTAGTTTTAATTACTTTTGGTCAAACATTCTTCTAAGTGGTATAGCACTGGTCTGTCCATTTCCTGTACAGAGGTAACTCGTGGTTGCCATGATGCTGACCCTGTGTTACAGATGTGTCAAATCCAATAATGTTTACCCATGGTGAACAGTGTTGGGTGGAGCTCCCCAATTAAAACAAGCTTGGAAGCAGGAGGGTGTCCATTTCTGAAATAGCTTGCCTCCAGAAACCCTATGAACTTGGAGAAACAATGGAAGTTATACAAGTGTTCAGGTCTTTCATTCAGAGGGTCACTATGAGCC
Organism: Elephantulus edwardii; assembly: GCF_000299155.1. NCBI lineage: Eukaryota > Metazoa > Chordata > Mammalia > Macroscelidea > Macroscelididae > Elephantulus > Elephantulus edwardii. The sequence goes on along the minus strand of NW_006400181.1, from coordinate 692,377 downwards.
ATCTACCACTTGATGGAACTTAGCAACAACAAACAACAACTTTCTCTAAAGTTTTATAGTGTGGAACTCATAAATTATTCCTCCCTTTATTTTAGAACTATCATTGAATATTCTTAGCCCATTTAAATTTTGTAAATTATTTACCCATTGCAAGTATCTTTAAAACAGTGGTGCCTGTAGACATGAACCTTTCCTGATGTATTACACAGCAACAATAAAATTAGCTACGTATGTGGAAAGATACAAATAATGTCAATGTAAACCTCAATGGCATGTCAGAACAAAGCAAAAGAACTTCTAGGGAGCACATCATCAATTATCTACATGCAAATTCAAACTGAATATGAAGAAAATGAAAACAAGTCCATGAGAGGCAAAATACAATCTTTAATTTAATCATACCTGAATTTAAAAAACAATCTCAAGAATAAATTTGATGTATTGTACACTAAAGATCGAAAGAATTATGGGATGAGAGTAAGGGCATGAAGAAAGCAAAAGTTCATAAAAAGACAAGAAAGAAAAGGCAAAAATGAATTTCAGAGATTTTTGTTAATTAATTTCAGTGAGCACATACAGAGATTTTGGATTTCCATTCATTCATTGTTGCACTTTTCTCCCTGCCCACCCCAACCTCACCCCACGCCCATCTCCAGTTAGCTCTTCTCCTTGAAAAGCAAAAAAACAAAAACAAAAAAACCAACCTCCTTCATTGGTATACATTCCCCCCCCACTCCACCCCCACTCCAAGTATATGCTACTCTGCAACCCTCATTCCGAACTCTTACGATAATCATAATGCCCTAAAATATGTTGCTTTTAAACTCTTCTTTCCCTCATCTGCTTCAATGCAGTATACATAATTTATCCAGTTTTTCTCAGTCTTACATTTTGGCTTGGTTTTGAATGCAGAGATGTTAAGAGAGTTGATAGGAAGACTTCAAAGAATAAATATTATAATTTAATTTGGAAACCCCAGGAATTAGAAACCCAAAAGTGAACACACCATTTCTCAAGTTTGAATAACTGAAAAACAAAGCCTTGAGTTTCAATACTGAACAAGTCTATAGGAAACATATTGAATGACATAGCAAGTATCAACAGAAGATGGAAAGAACACACAGAATTACTACACTAAAAAGAATTGATCAATATAGAACTATGGAAGGAAGAAGCATATGATTAAGAACCAAAGGTACTAAAAAAGAACGTTCAGATGCAATGAAGTTATTAGCAGAAAATAAAGTGTAAAGAATTAACTGACTATTTTTTGTGGTGTTTTACCAAATACTTAGAGTTATGTGTTCACTCACCCATGACAAGACCTTTGGAAGACAGCTACATGGGGAACATATTAGAAGAGATTCACACTTGTGGTCATTTTTTTGAAAGGTCATTCAACATGATGCAGAAATTTTCAGAGTATTATTAATTTTCAAACAAAACAAACCTAGCAGCAGATTATGTAAAAGTTTCCAGAGCATTACATTCACAAGGAACTACTAGGCATTCAAACAGGATTCAGGAGAGGCTGTGGGATGCAGGATATCATGGATGCCGCGGTGATTTTGTGGATTGAAAACAAAGAATGTTTACTTTTGTTTTATTTGTAGCATTTAAGAGAGTGGGAATTTCAGAATACTTGTGTTCTCAGGAAGCCTGTAGATGAACTAAGACGCAGTGATTTGAGCAGAGCAAGAAGATTCCGCTTGGTTAAAAGTAGAAAGGAATGGACTCTAAGACATTATACGCGTTAGTAGTCTAGAGCAGGGCAAGCCTTACAAAGTTAATTGGGAGAGGGGTAGAGAGAAAAATGTGTATGTATGAATGAATGAAAACCAATCTCTGTAAACTTTCACTAAAATCCCAACAAAAATATGCAAAAAAAAAGGTGTGCAGCAAGATTGTATCCTTACACCATACTTATTGTGTCAGATGGATCTTTGCTGAAAGCATAGAATAAAGAAAAAAATTCGTAATTGAGTTTTACTGGCTATGCAAAGGCATTTGAATGTGGATTTTAACAGATTGTGGACTACATTGCGAAGATTGGGAATCCCAGAACAATGATGGTTTTATACAGTATCTGTCCTTGTGGGACTGAATTAGTTCACTCAGCATAATGTTCTTCAGTCCCCCTGAAGTTATGTAATAATTTTACAATGGTTTACATACAAAGTTTGTAAAGTTCATATACATTGTTTTTCTACGCTGGACCTCTCCTCTTTTCTTTACCAATCCTTCCCTCCACCCATCAAGTTGCGCAACCATATGTTTAAACGTCCCCCTCCCCTTGGATCTTTGCACATACTCTACAATGATGCTCTTATACAGTATTTATTTTTATAAGACTGAGTTAGTTCGCTTAGCACTCCAGTCCCTCCCATGTTAGGTAATAATTTACAAAACCATTGTTCCTGAGTGTTGCATGGTATCCCATTATGTGAATGTACCATGATTTCTCAATCCATTCTATTGTGGTTGGGCATTTGAGCTGTTCTCATGTTCTTGCTGCGGTGACTAATGCTGCTATGAACATTGGTGTAACAGGACCCACATCTTACATCATACACAAAAATCAACTCAAGGTGGATCAAAGACCTTTGAATAAAGCCCAAATCATAAAGCTCATAAAAGAAAAACTGGGATCAAGCTTAGAAGTTCTAGCCTGCAGTATGAATGGACTGCCAAAAACAGCCAGAAATACACAATCTGAAGAGGATAAAATTGGTGAAAGGGACCTTTTAAAGATGAAATCTCTGTGCTCATCAAAACTTTTTCCAACTGGGTAATAAGAAAACCTACTGACTGGGAACAAACATTTGGCAATACAATCTCAGACAAGGGTCTCATAATGAGTTAACAGAATCTTACAGGGCCTCCAGAAGAAAAAGTCTGACAGTCCAATTACAAAATGGGCAAAAGACATGGAAAGACTTTTCATAGAGAAGGATGTTTGGATGGTCAACAGACACATGAAGAAATACTCCAAATTACTGGCAATAAGAGAGATGCAGATCAAAACCACAATGAGATACCATGTTACTCTAGTAGCAGTGGCAAAGTTAGCAAGGTAGCAAGTAATAAATGTTAGAGAGGATGTGCTGAGATAGGAACTCATATATTTTTGGTGGGATTGTAAATGGTATTGTCACTCTGGAAGGCAGTTTGGTGTTTCCTCAAAAAGCTGGACATAGAAAATATATATAACCCAGCTATGCCAATGCTTGGAGTAAACCCTAAGAAAAAGAGAACTGAGGCACAAACTTGCGACTTGTACGTCAACATCTCTTTTGAGAGGAAATAATTCTATTCATAACAGATGAGAACACTGAATTCTGATTTATATACAAGGAAAACAAGATTACAATGGCTTTTTCTTAAACAACTTTGATGGTTCTTTGGGAGTTCAGATATCACGTGCTAACATAAAGGCTAAACTTACACATTGGACACTATTGTTTATTTAGGAGTTCAAGAATTTTATTTCTCCAAATTCTATCTATCATGAAACTTTTTTAAAATTATATGAACTCAATTTGGTCTGTGATTTCTTGCATATCATCTTATCACCCTGAACCTTGAAGATTTTGTCGTGAAGACCAGTTCTATGTGGATGATTATCCTGGTGGCATCTCTAGAGATGTTGAGTCTATTATGACCAAAGTCCCAATGAGTTTAATTATGGTTGAGTCACTCTTGGAATTGCCCTACCTATGTATGAGTAGATAAAATAGAAATAAATTGTTAGCAGAATTTTTGCCCCTACCAGACTTTTGCCATATGCTATGAATATTTTTACAAGAATGGTTAATTCAGGAATTAAAACCATTCTTTTCAAGAATAACAAATAATGGACTAGAAATTATTTTCCATCATGCAGACAAACTAAAATTTGACTGTGATGTCTGAAGTCCAGCCAGCTTAAAGGAATTGAAATGTTATAAAGTATACTTTACTACTTAACTTCTAAAACGCAGACTGTATCTGTGTTTTATCTGCAGAATTTCTCTTTCACTAAAATCAGTTTTGGGAAGATTTATATTACTTTTTTAACATTTTGAGGAGGACACATTCAAAATCAATATATATTCAGAATTCTCTTGCTTACAGGATACATTGGATATTTGTCTTGAAAAATCCCACCAACTGAAAAAAGAAAGGTATATTTCCCCCTTTATGACTGAGATGAGAGGACTTCCAGCAGTAAGGAATGAAGTGGTCACGTGGAACCATTGTTCCATCTGGTGATTGTGCATCTGCTGTTGAGCTCAGCGCGGGAAGCAGTTAACTTTAGGACAAGCAAGAATATATCACAAGGCTTAATTTGATAACTATCTCATCACACAGGTCAACCCTGTAATATTTTTGTACTTGTGTTCACTCGGCTTTGAGGTATACAAGAACATAACGGTAAGTCGATTTACAAAGTAGCAGTCTTTTGAAAGTACTCACATTCCATTCTAATAACCAGCTGTGTTAGAGATCCTTTGTCAGCAATACGAAAATTAACTTATCTGTAGTCTCGTTTGAAAATATGCATACCATACATATCTTACGTATATTTACTTTCGCTTATGTTTGGACTTTCAAAAAATAATTTTAAACATAACTATTCCAGGATCTTTTAATAGGGAGATATGAATATTATTACTGGATCAATAGAAATGTTCTGTAAGCGTTGATTGCTTATCTTTAAGTGTTAGAAATTCGTCTTATATTAATAAAACTTTATTGACTTTCAAGAACCTAAGGTGATTATACAAACAAGCTGTTACTCAATCTATAGAATTAGTAGGCTGTTAGAAAAGGATTGTAACCGACCATTGGGTTCAATAGCACAAAAGAGGTTTTTAGTAAAGAAGTACAGACAATTCGATCTCATGCTTGAAAGAAGGGTGGAATTTGAGGATAGAAGATTTAACCAATAGAAATATCAGACAGTCTAAGTACGTAGATAGAATAGTGAAAACTAGAAAACCAGTGATGCGAGTAATGGAAGTGGCAATTGCAGGATCACTGTTCTGAATGTGACAGGGGGTAGGATTTAGTGCTCATGCAGAGAACTTGGGCATAGTTAGAAAACCAGACTATCAATACATGTATGATGAAGAGACAGGCAGAATTATGTACTCAGATATTGAAAAAAGTATGTGGACAGCGTTACTAGAATTATTTTGCCATGCATACATACACATGCCTTTACCTTTCCTTTAATCTCCCCTCTTTTTTCTTTTCATGTAGAGTACGGCATACATGTAAACAGAAGTATATCTTTCCATATACATGTACATTCATAAGTTAACTTATTTTATTTCATATTAATATAAATTCATGTATGCTTCTCATTTGTTCAACATCACCTGTGAGAATTCTTCTAAAAAAGTATTGCATTCCATTAAACATATTTTTCTTTCAAAAAATTAATTGATTTTTCTACAGTCATTCATATTGAGTTTCATTTATGTACATTGCATTTTATATACTGATCTGTATATATTGATTATATATAATTATTGATCAATGCCCCTGTTTTCCATTGATGTACATTGCATTTTACATAGTAATTCACATATATTGTGTTTTATGTAACTACTATTTCCCCCTTCTATCTTCTTCTTGCTAAGCATCAGAGAGCTGGACAATGGCTAGGGTTGATAAAAAGAGAATTGATGCCTTTGAGCTGCGGTTTTTGAGAAGAGTGTTAAAGATACCATGGACTGCCAGGAGAACAAACAGATTCATCCTAGAGAGGGTGAGACCAGGCTGCTCCTTGGAGGCAAGGATTCTGAAGCTTCATCTGACATACTTTGGGCATGTTGTAAGGAGGGACCAGTCCTTGGAGAGGGACATCATGCTTGGAAGGGTGGAGGGACAGAGAAAGAGAGGGAGACCATCGATGTGAGGAATTGATACAGTGACAGAGATAATGAGGGTAGGTATGTCAGGGACAGTAAAGTTGGCACAGGATAGAGCAGGTTTCAAGGCTGTTATACATAGGGTCACTATGAGTTGCAAGCAACTCGATGGTATATATCAGTAACAACCTTCTTCTGCTCCCTTTCTCCTCTTCCTTTTTGCTTTCTGAACATTTACACATATCCTGTTCTTATTTGTTAATTGTAATATCCACATTATTCTTTTCTCAATTCTTCCCAGGTTGTTGCTTCCTTGTTTCAATCTTTTATAGTGCTCATTGACTAGATATTCTTTCTTTCCTATATCAATTCTTCCATCCTAGTAGTTACAATCCAGTTTTCACAGTAATGGTCTTAAGCATTTGTCCTTTGTGACTAAGTTATTTGGTCCAGCATAATGTGTCCAGCCTCACCTACGATGCATATTTTTTAGTGCTGTATAGTATTTCATGGCATGAATGTGCCACAATTTTTCTATCCATTCCTCGATGGATGCACATTAGAGATGGGTCCATAGGTGTCACATCTCAGTACTGATTTCCTTAGTATATATTCCTAGGAGTGGAATGGCTGAGTCATATGGAATTTCTTTCCTGTTGCTTTTTAAAAAAAATTATTTTATCTTGTTTGTTTACAAAGTTCATATCTATCTATCTATCTAATATTTATCTATCTATCATCTATCTATCTATCTATCTATCTATCTATCTATCTATCTATCATCTATCTCCTTGATTCACATTGTGTTTCATGTAATTTTTATGTTCACTTTTTGAGGAAACACCAAATTGCCTTCCGTATTGCTTGTACCCTTGTATCATTTTGCAATCCCAATACCAGTATATGAGAGTTCCAATCTCTCTCATCCTTCCCAAATTTATTGCTTTCCACCACGTTCAACTTAGCTATTGCTGTTGGACTGGGTATGTATCTTATTGTTCTTTTCATTTGCATCTCTCTGATTGCCAGTGATGTGAACATTTCCTTGTGTGTTTGTTGGTCATTTTGATGACCTGCTTCAGGAAAAGTCTTTTTATGTCTTTTGCCCATTTAGTAGGTGAGGTATCATTCTTTTTCTTGTGGATGCATTATGCTGTTGCTGCTGTGGCTGTTAGGAGCCTCAAGTCAGGAATGACTCGTCATAACCCTATGAACAATAGATCTAAGCTTATTCCTATCATGTGCCATTCTCATGCCTCTGATATATGTGGTCCCGTAGCTGCCGTCACTGTGTTAATCATCTCATTGGAGGTCTTCCTCTCTTTCACTGACCCTCCACCTTTCCAAGAGTGATGTCCCTTTTTAAGGAATAGACTCTCCTAGTAACATGCCCTGCTGATTTGATGGTAAGGAGTTGGTACTGTAATCCCGAAGGCATGCAGCTCAAAGCCACCAGCTGTTCTGCAGAAAAAAGATGGAAAGTCTTTTCCCATCCAATTACACTGCCTCTGAAAACCTGCTAGGGGGTCATCTATGGGTCAGTTCCAACTTGAAGATACACAGCAACAAAACCCAACAATGGTTGTTGTTGTTGTTATGTGCCGTCAAGTCACCTGCGACTCATAGTGACCCTATGTACAACAGCCCCAAACTCC
>NW_006400181.1:683266-684364 GCF_000299155.1 Elephantulus edwardii | reverse complement strand
GGCAATGCGCTTTTTAATTTCCTGGATGCTGGTGCCAAGACTGTTGACTATGGAGCCAAGCAAACATGTCCAAAATAGGTGAAATGAAGCTTTATCACCTTTGCCTCTAAGGAGTTCTCTTGTTGTACTTTTTCTAAGACAAATCTCTTTGTTCTTTTGACAGTCTGCTCCAAAACCACAACTCAAAGGCATCAATTCTTCTGCTGTCATCTTTATTCATTGCCCAACTCTTAGACACATAGCAAGTGATTGAACAGACCATGGCCTGAATCAGATACACTTTAGTCTTCAAATTGACATCATTGTTCCTGAGTAATTTAGAGAGGTCCTTGACTACAGACTTGCCAAATGCATTACATTTCCTGATCTCCTAACTGCTGGTACCAAGGATCGTGGATTCAAGTAACACTAACTCATTTACAATTTCAATCTTTTCTCCATGTATTATGATGTTGTTTATCAGTCCTATGCTGAGGAGATTGTCCCATCTTACTCCTGCAAAATGGCTGGTGGATTTGAACCACATGCTTTTGGGATTGCAGCACAGCTTCTTACCCCCAGGCCAGCAGAGTTTCCTAGTTATGTGTTTCTCTCTAGTTAGTTTACTAAGTATATGATCCTATGGTTGTATATTGTAGATAATATTACATCTCTAGTTTCCTTTCCAGTGTTTCCTTTGTTGCTATAGAGAAATAGAACTAATTTTGAATGTTGATCTTGTATCCTGACATTCAGCTGAATTGGTCTGTTTGGTTGAACAGGTTTGTTTTGTTATGTTGTTGAGTCTTTAGACTTTTCTATATTAACAAGGTGTATGTTTTTTTCAAGATATATTAAATCATCTTTCTACTGATTAAAATGAAGATAATTTTTATTTTTGAGCTTTCATTTTATTAAAATAATGCAACAATATATACCACAAAGATATTTTTAGAAATTATATCTTAATTCCTATGAACAGCCTCTAAAGATAAACATTGTGATGAAAGGCAAGTATATTTTTTAATTCCACATAGACTGCAAGATTCTGTTCCAAAAATATGACATGAACATTTTATAATTAGTGTAGAAAAATGTCCTTCTATTTAAATTTTTAAA